>NC_133658.1:777136251-777232302 GCF_037893015.1 Macrotis lagotis
ACTAAAGGGGCATATGATAGCTATTTTTAACTGTCTATGGAGTGGTTAAGATAAAAGAATTTAAACTTGTTCTTCTTAGCTCCAGAAAGCCGAGTAATGAAGAGCTGGAAAGAAACTGGGCAAATTTAGATCTGAGATAAGGAAAAACTTTCTAACATTTGGATTTACCCCTAAATAGAATGTGCTGTCTCTTTACTGGATATCTTCAAGTCAAACCTAGGAAACCATTTGTTAGGTATGTTGTAGATGGCATTTTTTCCATTAGATTTGACTAAGCATCCTCTTAGGTCACTCAGAAATTGTATGATTCTATTATATAAAGCTGGATGGCACATTAGAAATTTTTCAACCCAAGTCCCTCTTTTTGAAGATGGAAAAAATTAAGTTTCAGAGAAACTACGTGTAAAGATAATAGAAATAGAAATAGAAAGATAGGACTTGATGGGTCTTTGGCTGCCTGATACTCTTTGTTAATCAATTCTCATTTGTTTCTTCTTCTTCTACTTCCTTCTTTTTTTTTGGGGGGGGGGGATAGGAGCAGGAACAAGAACCACATCCCTTGCTGATAAGCTTGAGATTGTTAAAATAGATTAATGAATATGTATTTTCATGTATCTTCATTTATTCAAGAGAAAACATAAGTTGATCCATTCATTTTATTAGTATCTAAAATGTCTATTCATCTCCATACTGACTAGACGGGAGAGGATGTATATCTCCATTTAGCTAGTTCTGCCACTTCTATTAAATACATTCCTTCTCCTTGAGGCTTTTAAACTGAGGGCAGCCTCTGTCATTCAGATATGTAGTAAACACACAAGGAGGACTGTTAATCAGAAGGAGTGATGTGTGTTCAGTTATGTAACCCCCAAGCAAAACTATCAGAAGGCTTTGCCAAGTCAAAACTTGATACCTCTCTGAGGTCATAGTTCATAGATCTAGGGCTGGAAGAGATCTTAGAGGGCATCTGGTCCAACTACCTCATTTCCTGATGAGAAAATTGTGATCCAGGGACAGTAAGTAATCGTCCAAGGTCACATAAGCAGTGAGAAGTAGAGTTGAATTTTGACTTTAAGTCCTCTAGCTATAAAGAAATATTGGAAGGCAGCAGTTAAACATATAAAATTATAAGATCAGAGATTTAGAGCTGGAAGGGACTTTGCCGTTGTTCAGTGTTGTTCAACTCTTCTTGACCCCTTTTGGAATTTTTTTGGCAAAAATATTGGAGTAGTTTGTAATTTTCTTCTCCATCTCATTTTACAGATGATGAAATTTTATGCAAACAAGACTGAACCCTATGTTGTGCTCAGGGTCACGTAGCAAGTGTCTGCTGTTTGTATCCAGGGTCCTCTCGACTCCAGGTCCCTTGTTCTATCCTAGTAGTCACAAAGATGTTTTAGAGGTCACCTAATCTCATCCCCTCATTATATAGATGGGGAAACTAATAAAGAGGAGAGGAGAGACAGAGACAGAGAGACAGAGAGACTACACAGGGAGCAATGATTCTGCAATTATTAAATCATGTTGAAGCTGTCAAACAATCATGTGGATTGTTTAAAGTCTAAGCCTATTTCTGACAGGCATTTTCATGTGTTTATTGCTCATGACTACACATTCTACACATTCATTTGTTGTTGCTGTTGGTTGTTCTACAAAAGAGGTCAGTTTTATAATGTGTTTTTATGCTGTTTTAGAAGGAAATTGCTGTGTATTAATTTTTATCAACAGTCTGCTTGGAAACTAGTTTTTCTATAAAGTTCACTTAAAAAAAAACCTCTGCCCTCCTCAAAAAAAAAATTCACTCCATGAAGAAGGCAGAGATTTGAATAATGGAAGTTCTAACTCAGGTATAAGCAGGAGAACTTCTATGGAATGTTGGCATTGATTTATCAGAAGCTAGGGACCTAGGACAGATCCATTGGATTTAAGACTCATTTATATGGAACTTTCTGTATCCAGGCAAAACTGCCTCAGTATAAAATCACGTCCCAGCACTTCCTTTATGTTTTGAGTGTCTTTGAGTGTAATACGACATGAATCAAAGTGCTAAATGTTTGTTAAAGATCCATAATATGCAATATACCATGTTAGGTGCTTTAGGCCTATAAAGAAGTATACTACATGACTCCTATCTTCCAGGACTTTTCATTCAGATGGTAACACAAGACATACATACATGCCAATACTCTAATACTCCAATAGGCACAGAGGTATGCTGGTAAATCTTTAACAACCAGCTCTCCAAAAAAATTTTGCAGAGCACATACTTTTAAATTTAATCTTTTTTTTAAAGCATTTATCCATATATTGATTATATTTCTTCTTCTTTTTCAATGGTTATGTTGTTATCTTGTTCTAGTAGATTTGGACAGTTTTCCCTTATAATTTCCTGAATTACCTTTTTTCTTTTTTCTGTATGTATATGTATATTTTTAAGTTACAAATTTTCCTTTTACCCTTCCTCCCTACCCCCTCCCCTCAGTGGCAAACAGTCAGGTTAGCATTGTACATACATATTTTTGATAAACATGTTCGTAAATTAGTCATTTTTGATATGAGGAATTAGGATTAAGAGATAACTTTATTTTTATAAAGTGTTCATCAGATTCTGAAGGGTTTTTTGTTTTTTGTTTTGTTTTGTTTTTCTTTCTCTGGCTGGGGATAGCATTTGATTCCACATTTCTCTGGAGTCTTACCAATCATGGTTTCTTATAGAACAACGATATTCCATGATATTCATGTACCATAACTTGTTTAGTCATTCCCCCATGTCTAAACTTGTTTAGGCATTCCCCTTGGGCTAAATTTAATCTTTAATTTTAACATTTTCTCCATCATTTTTTAAAAGTCAAGAAATCAACAAAGTAGAAATTAAGCCTTGATTTATTTAATGATCTTATTAATTAATTAAATTAAATTAGCTATATTAATTTAGCTAATAAATCAAATGTGCAATGTTTGCTGATTTTGGAGCTGTACATGCTTACATAGAAAACCAGTTTCAGATAATTCAAACACACTGCTGACCATCAAAGAGGACATTCTTTCCAGAAATGCAAAGCATAGTCTAGTCATACTTGTTCATCTTTTGCAACTCTTTTCCATGTCCTCACTCACTGAGTGAAACCATTAAATTCTACCCAATGTTTTGGAAAGGAAAAAATAGCTTTAATTAATTTCTTCATTTGTTTATTCATCTATCTGTCTGTCTGTCTGCCTGTCTGTGTACTGGACCAGTGGGCTTATATCTGGCACTAACTGCTGAGTGGAGGCTGCAAACTCATCTGCAAACTCATCTCAGCAGTTCATCTGCAACATATAACTTTTTTGAGATTTGCCTGGAGGCAGTGAAAGACCAAGTGATTTGTCCAAGGTAGGACCTGAACTCAAGTCTTCCTGTCTCTGAGGCCAACTCACTTTCAATTCAATAGTAAAATAACAATGCAAATGATTCTGCATCTCCATCTGAGGACTCATTGATCCTTATCATAATTGTCATATTTGAATACTTCGAGGAATCATGATCTTTTCAATGTTAGACACTCACTACAGTTTCAGCCAATAGTTTCTCCAAATCTTTTCATCCTTGACCTTTCGTGGCTTCCAAAAAGTATGTTCTCCTGTAAGTCCTCCAAAACATCCATCCAATGTGCTGGAACTCTTCTACTGGTTCATGTTATATATCATAAATATCAATGCAGTACTAAAATTGTCCACATGTTTATAAAAGTAAACTATATTTTCTCAAAAAAAATCCATCTTCTCTTCCTCCTACTTTCTATGCTCCTAATGGGAAAAAAATAAAGAAAAGCAAAATCCTTGTAACAAATATGTCTAATCAACCAAAATATTTCTATATTGGCCCTGTACCAAAAAAAATGGGTCTCAGTCTTCAATCTGAGTCCATCATCTCTTTTTCAGAGGTGTAAAACATGTTTTGTCATGTGAGTCCTTTGGAATTACAATTGTTAATTGTAGTGATCAGAGTTCTTAAGTCTTCCAAACTTATTTGACTTTACAATATTATTTCTATTACATAAATTGTTCTTGTTCTGTTTGCTTTTTATCACTTCATGCAAGTGTGTCTGGGTATTTTTGAAACCATTCCCTTCATCATTTCTTAGAAAACATTAGTATTTTATTATTTCTTAAATACAATAATTTGTTTAATCACTCCCCAAATGATAACCATTTCCTTAGATTCCAATTCTTTACCAGCACAAAAAAAGATCAACTATAAATATTTTTTACATATGGGTCTTCTTTTCTTCTCTTTTTAAAATACAAATCTACTAGTAGTATCACTGAGTTAAAGGGTAGGTATGCTTTGATAACATTTTGGGCATAGTTTCAAATTGCTTTCCAGAATGACTGGAGGCTGCCCATCTGTTATCATTTGCTTTTACTACATGATTTATGGCTGCTCCCCCCCACTGCCTTTTCCAATTATACGTATATCTGATCATTTTGTGTATGTTGGTGCTAGAGCATAAATCTTCCTTGATCATACTCTTCAGCCCTACATATTTTGTCCACCACATTTCTTCCTATTGCTACCACCACTATCATTATATCATAACTGAAAGTGAATGAATATAAACAGATTTATTAAATATCTTATTATGTGTTAAGCATATATAATACAAAATACCAAAAGTAAATGGTACCAGTTTTCAAGGAGAATTTATTCTAATGGGAAAAACAACATAAATAAGGAAGTTTTGGCCAGGGAAAGTAAAAAGGCACAAGGTTGTACAGAAGGAACCATAGGACATTCTAATGCTATCATAATCTTGTTCTTATTACTATTGATAATAGTCTTAATTTTATTACCATTATTAGAGAAAGATATCCTGGGGTAGTGACTGGGAAAGTGGCCTGGGGACCAAGAAGATTTGAGTTCTAGTGCTGACTCTGATGCATTATTGACTATAAGACTTAATATTTTAGTGCACTTTAGTCTCAAAGACTAAAAAGTTGTTGATGAACTCAATTAATGGGAGAGTTTCTGTACCTATGACAATGAAAACAGGTCCAGTTCCATTCTCCACCTTAAAATAAGAAGTGGAAAAAGGTAGGAAGGGGTTAATATATCATGACAGGAAGATGTCTCAGTTGAACAACTAGAGTTCTCACCAATCACCACAGCCAAGGGTAGAAATGGAGATTTGAAAAACTGTATGGCAGAAGATGGGGCAACCAGGTGGCACTGTGGATAATCTACTGAGCCTAAATTTAGGAAGACTCATTTCCTGAGTTCAAATCTGACCTTGGACACATACTAACTATGTAATCCTAAACAAATCATTTAACCTTTCCCTCAGTTTCTTATCTGTCATATGTGCTGGAGAAGGAATTAGCAAACTGCTCCAATATCTTTATCAAGGAAGCCTCAAATGGGGTCACAAAGAATTAGATACAACTAAAATGCCTGAACAACAAAATGGCAGGTGATGGCATCAATCATCATCATCCAATTCCTCAAGCAAATTTAATAACACATGCTGATTGGTTCATTTTCCCCACCACCATCATCACCATTATCATCCTCATGTGAAAAAATGAATTCTGTACAATGTGGACTATATTATACAATTTAAAATTGTATATTCTGCTATTCAAAGGCAAAGTAGGTTAGAATCTATCAATTTTTTTCCAGTGTCTTCTTTGGTCTCCCAAAGTATAGTTTTCTCCTCTAGAAACACCACCAGGATATAACATAGTAGTGGGGGGAATGATCATTCATCCTCCAAGGTCAGGCACCGCTGAAGCAGCACAAATAGGAACCTGACTATGCAACTTAATCGTTGCCTGCTTGTGTCACCACAACTGCTCCAGCTTGCAGTGGGAAAGAAATTGAGCAGGATGGAAGAAATAAAGAGAGAAGCAAACCAAATATATATGCTGTATAGAGCCAGCAAGAGTGAATAAGTGAAATTATTCTCTTGCTCTTAATATATGTGAATCAATAAGGTAGCCCCAGAGGTACAGAGATGAAGGAAGCAAATAGACTGCCTCATGCAACTACCCCAATGGAGATACTGTCTCTGGGACTGTCCATTTGGCATTTCCACAGGCAAAAATAGAGAAAGAACTACAGAAAGCTTACAGAGTTACTAGAAAATGTCCCCACTCCTCCTTCCAAGCCATACCTGAAATGGAGGTTACATACAGATACACACATGCAAAGATATACATATAGACATGTAAATATATGTATATTATAAATAGGTATGTATCTGTATGTGCTTGTATTTGTATATATATATATATATATATATATATATATATATATATATAAATATGAGTGTGTGTGTGATGCACACACACACACACACACACACACACACACACACACACACAGAAAGAACTGTGTAGTCCTTAAAGAAATCATTTGTGAGAGATTACCCTCTCCCTTTCCTATGTAGTTCCAGGGAACTGAGTATATATATATGTATACATATATATATGTATACATATATATATATATGTATATACCATAAAAATTGCCAGATATTTTAGTCTAATACATGAACCAGCTATTTCTGTTTCTGACATGGCTCTGCAGAAATGGTACTGTTATGTAGAAAGTCTTGTATTTTGAAATTTTGCTATTTACCTGAGAATCACAGACTCTGTCTGCCTTACCTACATAAAACAATGACCAAACCCTTTATCTTGTCATTACCCTCAAATGTACTGTTTCAATGTTCATGGATTCTGAAATTCCTTTATCTGATTACTGTTTATTGTCATTCCACCTCTCCCTCTGTTTTGGAACCTCAAATCTTGATCTTCCTTCATTCAGTGACCTCCAATTCCTTAAACCTGTCTTTCCCCCTAGTTTATCACCATTACACTAGCTGTAATTCCCTCCCACCCAATCTTCAGCCTCTGGTGAATCAGTTTTACCTAATATTGTTCTCTTCTCTGGAATTTCTTGCCCTTTTTCCATATCAATAATCTTGCCCTGCCAGTTCTCAGTCATGGGTGTCTCCTAATATCTAATGCCTTGTTTCCTATATATTTGGTGCTGAATGGAGCTAGAAAAAATTCTTAAGATGGCTAGTAAAATGTCCTTAACTGGGTCTTCACTGCTGCAAGAGAATCCTTTTACAACTCATTAATTTATTTCACTATCCTTCTCACCACAGTAGCTCTCCCAAACCATTTTCTCCTCAAACTTCTCATGATTTCCTTGCCCTGGGTCAGGGATGTGCAGTGAGGTTGGCTAGAAGGTGAGGCAGAGCTGAGTCTCACCTCTGACTGTGAAGAGTTGAGCAATGCACCTGCTTACATCCCTGACAGAGTACCTTCAAATTCTCTGCCGAGAATCTTGTTTTATAATTTACCAAAAATGTATATTGAAGTCATTTGCCATGAGCTCCTTCTGACTCCTTCTCCACATTTTACATAACCCAGATATCTTCTGCCACGATGTCCTCTTTAATCCTGTGACTGTTAGGGACTGTTGTGTGTGGGAGTACTGTAAACTATCATTACCTGGTGTCCTTGAACACAAGAGCCTTATTTTACTAAGTGCCATGGGAGGTGAAATGGATTAGGGACTAGAGAGGATATTTACGCACTAGTATTTGGTTCAATAAATGGAGACCTTGGTGTACAAAGGGAGAACTTGTCTTCCTTGTCTGTCTCCTGCGCCTTCAAAGCTTGCCTGGGGAAAGATTGAGGGAATCCAGAAAGGGGTTCAACATATGGCACCCGTACAGGGACAGGAAGGTGGAGTTATCCCAGTGAAGTCCTGGATAAGGACTAGCAGATACAAGGAAGGAAAAATTCCGGGCAACATCTGAAAGACTTTGAAGATGGTAAAAAGTTTACGATGGGGCTGATGTTAAGGTAGTTGGTACAAAGAGGTATGGAGGAAAGTGAAGGTAAAGAGAAAGTGTATTCACATCCATGGCCTGGAGCAGAAGAAATAAAGACATATTATCAAGAAAATCCTAGGATCAGCCCTACAGCACCTAAGGAAGAGACTTCAGCAGTACAAAAGACCATCAAAAAAACAAAAGATTAGGGAGACAGTTTGATGGATCTAGGAGCTGAATTTCAGTCATATCCTGTTACTGAGGAGCCAGATCCTTTTAATTCAGGAAACCTTAGGCAAAGACAAGCCACTAGATATAAAAGCAGTCAGAGATTTAAAGAAGGCAGTGAGGGAATATGGACAAAGATCACCTTTTGTCCAGCTACAATTGGATACTCTTGCATACTCTATATTAACATCTAATGATTGGAAGCAGATAGTTAGAGCATGTTTGTCACCTGGACAATCTGTTTTTTTGGCTTATGGAGTTTATAGAACAATGTAGACAGATGCCTTTGAGGCATATACAAGGTCACAATGCCACCACATATTATGAACAATTAAGTGGAACAGGTCAATTTTTCAACAATGCAGAACAACTATATTATTGGTTAGAGACATATGAAAGAATTGCTACCTGTGAAAAGAATGTTTTGGGACGTATTCAAATCCAAAATGATAAGACAGAACCATTTGCACTTATTAGACAAAGAAATGATGAGGCTTTTGTAGATTTCTTTGCCCGGTTACAGGAGGAAGTAGGAAGAACTTGAGGAGATGTAGCAGGAATAGATGTAATAATAAAACAATTATCATGGGGTAATGCAAATGCTGATTGTCAGAAAGCAACGATTGGCTTAAGAAGGGGATGCCACCAATGAGGAAATGATTCAAGGATGTGACAGAGTAGGGTCTCAAGTATACCATACAGAATTAATGATAGAGGCATTTGCTAATATGTACATGAGAAATATAAAGAAACATACTTGCTTTGTTTGTTGAAAACCTGGACTTTTTAAAAAAAGATTGTTGGTGTGCCCAAGGAGCTAAACCCAGAAAGGTCAGGCTACATCATCCTAAAACCCTGTGCCCAAAGTGTAAAATCTTAGGACACTGGGCATCAGAATGAATACAAGGAAATTTAAATGGAGAAAGGGACTCTCTCCCAGGGACCCTTCAAAAACAATCATGGGATATGACAGACAGTTCAGGACCAGCAGGAGAATGGAATTAAAAAAACCATTATGCAACTGTGTCAGCAAGCCAACCCATATCAAACTATTGATGGTTAAAAATGCTGGGATATTTAAGGTGCTTCTATATGCTTCTACTGAAGTACCTATTCACCCTTTACGATTAATGGATGAGGAGTTTGCAATCATTTTGACTCCACCTAATCTAGAGTATACTCACATTATACCTTTAGTAAAGCATGTGAGTGGGGAAATTTTCTTTATTGCGATAATGAATGCTAATGATGATAGCTACATAAATGAGAACCAATGCATAGCCCAGTTATGTGTTTTTTCAAGATCTGGTATAAATAGGAAGGAAAGTAAGTTGAAAAAGGGGCCACAACAGAGAAACCACAATGAAATTATGTTTACAATTATGATTTCTTCAGAAAAACCTCTTTGTGTTATCCAAGTAGAAGGAATTGTTTTTCTAGGCTTGAATGACACTGGGGCAGATCAGACTGTGTTCCCCATACAGAAATGGCCACAGATTTGGCCTAATCAGGCTGCCTATACTAATCTAGTAGGCATTGGAAGTAGACAGGAAACAGGAATTTCTTGTCAACCCTTGAAATGGAGAAAAGAAGATAAAGCAGGGACTGTCACTCCTTTCATAGTTGAAGGACTCCCTACAATATTATGGGGAAGATATATATTATGTCAATTAGGGGTTCGAATTAGCACTGATTCTCTGAATGGGGCTGCTGAGTTGGGAAGTGGAGTCTCCGAGGCAGTGCTGCAGGGGATGGAGCTTCTTCCTCAACAGCAGTCCAGCACCATGAACAGGACGCGGAGAACCTGCTTGACATTCTTTTGGCCACTGCTGCCTGCCTGATTGCCTGTGTGCATTAAGCACGACCCTGACACAGACCCTGACGCCTACAACGAATTTCACTTCAGAAGTCACAACTTTCCAGCCTATAACCAGGCCTGCCTCAGCCATTGCTCCAGCTCCAGAGGACTGTGAATTGAACACTAACTGCACTTCCTCTTTTGAGAGTAAAAATGTCATATGCTATCAGACAGTTTGTAGTGGTGTTGACTACTGTTTAGAAAATGCAACAACTCCAAATTGTACTGTTGTCAACAACTCAAGTAATTGCAAATGTTCTCTCTAATTCTCTGTCCTTCCCACCCTCTGCAGAGGGAGGGGGTGGGGGGAGAAGGAAATCATCCTTTTTGAAACTCAAGCTTATGTCTCAGATAGAATACAGGCTTCCTTACAAGGACAAGACCCCTACAAAAACTTATTCTAGAAATAAAGGGACCACCATGCCTTCTTCCTGGTTCAGGGAGGAAGTGGGGGGTCTTGGGCAATGACTCTGTTTTTCAATAAGTTATTGATTGGTACGCTTCGTGGTTCAATTAGTTAAGAGAAAAGGGGAAGACAATTTTTTTTCCTGGAACTGGGAAATTTAGATTTTGTCTTTCAAATGAAGTTTGTGCTTATGGCTAATATTTTGGTGTGTTATGTGTGTATATGTGTATTTAAACATGTATAGGGCATTTTACATCTCTCTACTAGCCTAGAGAGGTGGGAAAATGTTTCTATATTTTGAGATCTAGTACTGGCAGGGTATCAATCTAAGCTTGGTAAATGTGATACAAGAGTTGTTTCTGTGTTTCTGTTTAATATCTAAACTCCTGTGTTTATGTAATTCAAATATGAAATAGGTAAAGTTAAATGTTATTGCTTTTAGTTTGGATTTTGAATTTGATTGCTTTGAAAGGTTTTTTGTTGGCAAAAGAAATAACTTTGTAATCTTTGTTTGTAAATTGGGGATAAAATGTTTTTCAAGGAATTTCGGAATATTGGTTTTTATTATTGTTTAACTGACATTTGTTTTTATTATTTTTGAACTTTTGTTTATAACTTATGTGGCATTCATTATGTATTAATTTCGTTTCAAAAAAAGACAAGAAGGGAGATGTGTCAGGGACTGTTGTGTGTGGGAGCATTGTAAACTATCATCACCTGGTGTCCTTGAGCACTAAACCTTATTTTACTAAGAGGATTAGGGACTGGAGAGGATATTTAAACACTGGTATTTGGTTCAATAAATGGAGACCTTGGTGTACACAGGGAGAACTTGTCTTTCTTGTCTCCTGCCCCTTCAAAGCTTGCCTGGGGAAAGATTGAGGGAGTCCAGAAAGGGACTCAACAGGTGACCTCAGTTCTCATGAATTTAATTATTATTATTATTTTGGCTGATGATTCTCAAATCTTTTCTGTTCCTAATTTTGATAAAGAACTATAAACTTTCAGGCCCCTATGGTACACCTCCAGTGGGTAGACATAGACATCTTAAAGTCAATATATTTCAAACTGAATTCATTTATCTTTTCCCTAAAACCCTCTTCTCTTCCTAAAGTACTTATAACTGTTGAAGGTGCCCTTATTCTCTCAGTCCCTTACTTTCAATTTAGATGTCATCTTTGACTCTTAAACCTTTTTTCACCACTTCTGTATTCACTCTTTTGCCAAGGTCTGTGAATTTCACCTTTATATTATCTCTTAAATATTTCTCCTCCTCTCCTCTGATATTTCCAGTATCCCAGCTCAGGTCCTCATCTCTCCACACCAAGAGTATTGTGGACTCCCACCACTCACAGGCTTTATACCAAAGTGATTAATTCTCCAAGAACTAGCTACCCACAAGAACAGCAGCTTGTTGATTGGTCTCCTTACCACAAGCCTCTCCTCACCATTCTGTCCACATTCATTGTTGGTGGAATTAGGAACTAATTCTAACCATTTGGGAGAACAATCTCAATTTATGCCTGAAGAATTGTTAGCTTATCTACATCCTTTGTCACAGGAATTCCATTACTAAGTCTTTTTCCAAAGATGATTGGGGGAAAAGTAAAAGAACCTATATGGTCTAAAATATTTATAGCAACTCTCTTTTTGGTGGCAACAAACTGGAAATTGCAAGGATGCCCATCAATTGGGGAATAACTGAGCAAGTTGTGATACATGATTGTGATAGACTATTTCTGTGCTATAAAAAAATGAATGAGCTTGCTGATCATGGGAAAACATGGATAGACTTGCATTTTCTTGAAGAAGACCATGACATCAAGGAAGTGACAGCATGAACAAGTATACAAATTGGATCTGAGTAAGGGGGATGGTATGCTAAGTCACCAGCCTCACTTTCTCTTTCAGAGCCATCTGGGTCCAGTGGCCAGATATGAATCAGAATGACTGGAGATGGCTCTGGATGCAGGGTAGTCAGGATTAAGTGACTTGCCCAAGGTCACACAGCTAGTACAAGTCAAGTGTCTGAGATCAAATCGGAATTCCTGTCCTCCTGATTCAAAGACCAGTGCTCTATCCACCACACCACCTAGCTGTGGAAAATGAAATGAGCAGAAATAAGAGAACATTGTATACAGTAACAGCAAAATTGTTTTAAGAATGGCTTTGAGTGAATAAGTTGATTAACACAAATGTCCAAAGTAACTACAAAGGGCATAGGAAGGAAGATACTATCTGCATCCAGAGAAAGAGCTGATAAAAATAAATATTTTAGAAGCATAAAATGATTTTACACACACACACACACACACACACACACACACACACACACACAAAATCTATATTTTGATCCAATGATGGTTATCACTAGGGTGAGAGGAAGGGAAGGAAAAAAGACAAAAAAGAAATTTACATGATACCTTTATTACAGATTTAAAAGAAATAGCAAATTGTACTTAGTAGATTTGCAGTTTTATGTGAAATTATCTTTTTGTCTTATACCATATTCTGTAAATGTTTATTTTTTCCATATATTAAAATTAAATTAATAAAAAAATTAAAAATGTACCTTATGATAGGGAGCCCCATGCTTCAACTTCTCCCTCCCTAATCCCATAGGAAGCTGATCTCCTTATAGGAAGTTTTAAGATTGAAGCAGTCCCAAACGTTAATATTAGGGTTACCCTGGAAATGAGTGGATCTAAAAAGAACTGAGCTGGATAGGGATAAAGATAAAGGAGGGGACCAGCTTGAAAAGAGATCTTTATGCCCAAGATTCTACTATATCTCATCACTTTCAATTTCAGATTCTGTCAGCCTTGTCTTAACCTTAACTCCCAAGAGCTGCCCACAATGTTAGAGTGATGGTCAGAAGCGATGTTTAAAGGAATTTTGTGATTGTTGCAATAGATTATAGGAGAGAGGTTTTTGTCTCATGTGTAGTAAGTAGTGTGTATACATATATGTGCGGTTCATATTTTCATCATCAACATCTCATGCACCAACCCTTAATTCTCCCCCTTTTGCTCCTCTTGCAAAAATATGCTGAGGTGTGTGTGTGTGTGTGTGTGTGTGTGTGTGTGTGTGTGTGTGTGGTGTGTGTGTGTGTAGGGTTAGGGGCAAATATTAGTTAGTTTAATCTCTCTAAATTCCAGGCCCTGCTATTTCTGTGAAACCTAGAAAAACAACTCATTAAGTCCTCCACTCCCAACCCCAATCCTTTAATCATTGCTTTTGCCATTATTAGACAATATTATCTATTTGGACACCATACTGTGGCTTAATATGTTCTAGGGGAATATAAACATTAAGACTTGGAAGACCTTTCCTAGTAGGTTGTAATGTGTTTTATTTAAAACTATGTATTATACTGAAGAGAGGAAATATAATAGAGTTGGTTTTGGAGTCAGGAATATTTGGGTTCAAGTTCCAACTCTGAAATTATTCTGTCTGTGTGATTCTGTTAGTTAATCTCTCAGTATCCCAGAAGTCAAGTACAAGTTGGAGAGTAGATGCCGATCAGCATTAGTAGTAGTGTCCACACTAAGAGTACCTTACGCCAATAAAATAGCACATCTGGTCCAAAACAAAGAAAAATGTACTGAAAATAATTTTTAAAAATTAGAGCAAGTAATAGTGACTGAATATGTAATTTAATATTTTAAAATATTAAAACAAGTTATTCTATTATTTCATTCTAGATTATAAAATGGTTTTAATTCCTATTTTAAGTTTTAGAATTTTCCAGAAATGTCTTATCTAGCATATCCAGAAAAAAATAGGACTTCTTTGTCACATTCCTGTCTGACTCATGTCCAAACACTAGACCAAAAACTTAGTATCCACAAATCTGGGCTTCAGAGTAGGGCAAGATATGAGGTCCTCTTGGTTTCTCACATTCTGCCTAGGGAATCTTTATTCATTAAAAAAAATTTACCTGGCCCAAGAAACAAGGAATCCAAATAACTATTTGTTTTTGTTAGCCTGGGAAGTTTTCAATTACCCTGAGCCATTTTGCTCTTATCCAGTATAACTGTTGACTACTATCCTGGTACTGATACACTTCAATCATCTATTTCTCACCTCTCCTTCAAATTCTTAGCTTCCTTCAAGGCTTAATGCAGGTACTTCCTCCTTCAGGAAACTTTTCCTAATTCCTCCATTTTATTAGCACTCTCTACCTCTTCTAATTATATTGTATTATTTTTCTGCTTAAGGTAGCATTCTTAACCTGACTCTGTAATCAGTTTTTTTGATAACTTTATTTCAATGTAATTGATTTCATCTGGAATCTAATGTATTTTTTGTGCATTTAAAAGATTATTTTGATAGGTGGTTCAAAGGATCCATCAGACTATCAAATGAATTCATGATATAAAAAATAAATTAAGAATCTCTGGTCAAAGTCATGAATTTCATGTATAATGTAAGGTGCTTCAAGGTAGGGACTAGTCTTTTCTTGCTCAATGCCTTGTAGAGAAGTTACTTAAAAATACTTGATGATTTTAATGTAATTGATTCAATCTATTCATTTCCCTATAAACCATATTTTCAGCACCTCTGGTCTGTAATCTATTTTTAGTAATGTCAGATAAGTAGTGAGTGCCAGATCTAGTGATTGTGGCAAAATTTAGGTTAGCCAAGTACTAGTAGTCAGCAAACAGTAGCAGAACTGTTTCCTTCATTGTGACAATATGCAGGGGCATAATTGATGAAGCTATTTAGAGAGTTGGAAGAATATTAATTAGTCTGGCTCATTTGGGAGCTTTTGGGAGTTTTGGATTATTTAGAGTAAGCACACAATCCAAGTGAGTCTTTGGTTTTGGAAAGGGTACTATTTATTGTCAAGAAAAAGATTCCTAATATAAATGTATCTTTTTTCAGAGTATAAACCAGGAAAGGGCCATGTAGAAGAGTGGATTTATATGTCTGTCACTCCCTTTCATGTCTAGTATTTTGTGACAGTGTTTGGTACTATCCACTTTGGCAAAGGGTCAGTTTTCCAGTTAGGGCTGAGTCTATGGTATATGCTTTTCAAACACATCTATTTGTAGTCTTCCTTTCATTTTTATCTCTAAATATTTTCCTGATGATCTGGCTTTGCTGGATCTTAGTCCAAGCTTTCTGCAAAAACAGATTTATCAGCATTTCTATAGTCATCTATTCTCATTATCAATGACAGTAGAACAACCACATTTGGACTCTGCTACCTCAGGCCTCCATGTGTTATATGAGGAAGCAGAAATTGCACTTAATATTAAGTGGGCCACAGCAGACTGGATATGACCAAAGAAATTAAGGGAAAAAAAATCTGTACAAGAAGTGACACAGTGTTAAGGCACCAAGAAACTGATTTTTTAAAGATGATATTTCAAAAGAATAAAAAATATGAAGGACAGTGCTTTTTTCTCATCCAAAAGAGCAAACAGAATAAGAAATCATCAACTACCAATTCATATTGCTACCTTTTTGATACCATAAACTTTTTATGATAATGATCTATTTGTGCATTAAGGGTGTCCTTGATGAAAATGAGTGGACGGCAAGTAATTTTTTTACAGATGATTTTTTACATCAGACCACATTTTCACAATCATATAACTAGCTGAAAATTATGAGAAGTTTAAGATAATGCTCATTTAATTGTTTGATGATTACCCTCCCCAAAAAAAGAAAATAAAAGAAAAACTTTTGACATGCTGCAATACTATCTATCACTAGTACATATAAACTGTATTACCATGAGAAAGTCACCTTAAATCTTTCAGCACTCCAAACAAAGCTCTAAAATCATAAATTATAAATGAATTATCAGATTAGTTGAGGGCATTTCCCTACTGGGAGCTCTCCACACTGATGGAACCATAGGTCTAGAAAACAATATTTGTTTATGTATAGTTGGAAAAGTATTTTTTCCTAACAGTTTTCTCGAATCTCTTTTGGACTGAATTTGTCATCTTTCAGAGTTACTTTTATCTTGGATCTTCTCTATCTCTCCTAGATTATGTCTTTAAGTATTAGATTTGTACCCCCCCCACAATGACAGATGTTTCACTCAAGAGGGAAGACTAGATCAAAAACCATGAATCTTTTTTAAGTTACAAGAAGAGATTCTATAACTAAAGGAAGAAAAAAAATCTTGTTCCTATTTGGAGTGGAATGGCTATGTCATTTAACTTCCTCACGTTTATGATATCTTTCTGTTCCTTTTAGACATTTAATATAGCAAAAGTAAAGTTTTGACATGATTAAAAGTGGTTAATTAAAGACCAAACAATGACACGTATCCAAACAATGACACATATCCTTTCATATTATACTTAATTGTGTCTCTCTTCTAGACTATGAAGTTCATAAAAATTAGTTTAGTATTTTTATTTGTTTGTTTTTAATCAGTACTGTAAAGTTATTATTTTAGGCATCTCCTATGGAGGAAATTCCTTCTACCAATGCAATTAGCATTACTTGCAATTTAGTATAGTCATATGGAAAACAGAAATTAATAACTTCCTTACAACCAGTGATAGATGCAAGGTTATGTATCTTGGTCTTTCTGATTCTACTATCTCTGATATTTTATTTAAAACTTCTGTCTCTTCTAGAGCTATGCAAAAAATAGATCCTTAATGAATTTTTATCAAATTAAATTGAATCTTGGCCTAGACTATAATCTGCAGAAATGAGGTGTATTAGGAAGAAGACTAAATTTGTAGGCAGAAGACCTGTGTTCAAATATAGACACTCACATATTACTTAACAGATCTCATAATTAATGCTTTGAAGAAATGAGATTAACTCCTATAAATTCTGTTATGTTTTAACAACCTCTCAAAGTACAAAGTATACTACATGAGCTACTACCCACTGAATCAATTCTATTAGACTAGTCATAATTTATCAGGTGACCTCCTAATAAGAAAAAGACATTAAATAAAATTATGATCCTAAATGTCTCTTGAAACTTTTACTCCCAGAATATGATGGTTATCTTGCTCCCTCAAAGTTCCTGGGATATCCCAGAAAGTATGGAATGTTAATGTTTAATGGCATATATTGGAGCCCCCATTCAGGGATATTCCCCTAATGTGATGCTAATCACTGGCAATTGACAATGGAGACAACTTGGGTTCAGAGAAAAATGATTTGCCCAAGGTCCCACAAATCTTAAGTGACAGAGATTAAATGTGAACCCAGATTCTAGATTCTGACTTAAAATTACTGACTTCTACGGATTATAGTTTGAATCCAGACTCAATTCAATTTCATCAACATTTATTGATAGCAATAGGATGCATCTAGCCCTGCAATAATTTGTTCATATGTCCCAAATTGCTTAGTGCTTCTACATGGAAGACATGGAAGAGAGATAGTAAGAAAAGAATAAATTAGCTCTGAATGCTCATAGACAGTAATTTTGGGATAATTTGGACTATGAATCTATGGACCCTATTATATCCTCTCTTCAATAAAATATTTATAATCTTTGAAAAATCCACAAGGGCACACTAGAGCATCTGCAACTATAGACCTTATAAATAAGTAGGGAAGTTTAGTTAACAGGAGTTGGTTTGTGAGTGGGGTGGGTGTAGGACAAAGGCAACAACTTAGTTTGCTCCCTAGGTGATTTGCTTGGAGCAAAATTTGCATCCTAGGAGCAGAAAAGAGTTGAGGAAAATTTCCTCATTCTATATCAAAGTAGTAGAATGACTTCACAGGACCAGAGTCTGAGGTCAAAATGAAATAATTGAAAGATAGTCTTAACTTCCCCAAGGCTTCTCCAACTAAATGACTGGGGTTATAATAATAATAATAATAATAATAATAATAATAATAATAATAATAGCTATAGACCAAGAAACCATCTATCAGATGAAGCAGCAGGTGTCAGCAGAGAGCTTTAATAGATCTCTACCAATAGAGAGCAGCAGCAAAGAGCAGCTCAGTAAAGAAAAGTCAGGGTAGAACTCCAACTCAGTCCAGAAAAGTGACATCACCAAAAAAAGATGTGGATTTTGCAGAATAAGTTAAGTAATATTGTGGGCAGAGAAGTATTCCAGGAAAGAGGTTGACTTCCTTAGAAACATGAATGGCTCTAGTAGGCATGTGCCTGGGTCATACATGTCTCTTCTTTATGTCTGCTCCTCCATGTGTATTTTCTGAGTCTGTGTTATTTGCAACACATATCCCTTCTCCTATTGGTGATGTGGTAATCTGTGGGAAAGTCTACCTTTTATATTGAAAAAAACTATCTTGTTATTTTTAAAGAATATGTAATTAAATGTCTTTTTATTTTGAATTAGTGTAGTCTCCAACTGGCTAATAAAAGAATCATCATTTAAGTTGGGGGGGGGGGGTCATGAGTATATATTGGCCAAGAATGACATTCCACATTCTATAACTATGTGGGATAGACTGTATATCAGGGCAAGTCACTGATGCTAGAAAATATAATGTAAGATAGGTTTCTTCATGACTTCAAAATTTTTAAAATCTGTATATTTGATAAATTTACAATTTGATCACACCCAGGCTGAGTGGGTAGGGTGGGTGACAGGGGTAGAACTAAGTCAACATCTCCATCAGTTCTAGCCAATTTCTTTCAGGTTTGCTCCCAAGGTGATTTGCTTGGGACCTGTAGACTGAAAGTTCTTTAGCTCTTGGACATAGATAACTCTGACTCTTAATTGGGTGGGCATAACTCTCTTCTAATGAGTGTGCTCATTTCCTCTACATTTTCTCATATATTCCAATTTGTATAACTTCTCCAATTTCTGATTGCTCTCTGGCTGGATAAATGGATTTACTTACTACTCATTATTTTTTGATGTTATTTTGCATAACTAGCACTTGCTGGGAGTCAAGTACGCAGTTATAAGTCTGAGGTCATTTCTTCCTTTTCAAGGAAAGTAATATGAACATAAAAAGTAACATGTCCTTAAACTATCATCAGTTTCTCTTGAGAGGGGTAGCCAAGATCCTTGAGATCAATGCCTCCCTCTGAGCCTTTAGATAATACTCGTAGTTATACAAATCTTACATGTGTAATACATACTTTACATACAATTTAACTATTCTATGGGATAAGTATCTAAACTCTGACTTAAAGCATAAATACAAGTAAGCATCTAGTTCGCATTAAAAACAGGATAGTCATCTCCCAAAACAACTAAGTGGTCTAGAGAGTAGAATGCTGGGCTTGAAAGACTCACCTTCCTGAGTCCAAATCTGACCTCAGGCACATAACTGACTGGGTAAGTCACTTCACCCTGTTTGCCTTCATTTCCTCATCTGTACAATGAGCTAGAGAAGGAAATTAAATGGCAAAGGATTCTATTATCTTTGCTAAGAAAACCCCAATTGGGGTCATGACTTGTTAGACACAACTGAAACTACTAAACAGCAAAAACCTCTCAATGTAGCCAAGATCAATATCAGTGACAGACTAGAAGGCTAAACATCATTGAAGATAACCTTTTCAAACCACAGTTTTACCTATAGTGGTCCCTATTTGTCCCATACCCTTTATTGGATTGTGTATACAAATTAAGTGATACCTCTAAAGATCAGGAATTATTAGGACTCCAAATGTATAGCAGACACCTCAAAAATAAATTACATTAGTGAGTGAACCCTTTCCCAGAATATCATTCAAAAAATTGAACATTTGATGAGCCCTATTCATCTGGGCTATCAGTGATGCTGGCAAAGTTCGATCAAGGAAAGGGGATATTTATGGATAGTAAAAACAAAAGCTACCATCTTGTCTATAGAGATAGAATGACATTGGTCACAATTTCTCAAATGTCTAGTTAGTTTTTTCCTCTGGCTCTGCTCCATATTAATTGACTCCTTCATTGCTTCCCATTGCCTGCTCCCCACAAACATATACAGAGACCATGACTATTCCAATAAACTACAGCCTAGCCCTTTGATTTATAGATCTAAAGACCTTTGACTTGAGCAGATATGGCATTTTGTTTATTCTCTAAAAATTTCAAGTTGATCAAGCCCTTTTCATAGAGGGGATCTAACTAATTGCTTTAATCATCAGCATCAATTTTGTCCATACACGTCGGCCATCCAACTTTATTTAGCTAATATTCATGTTAGCTGAAGTTTAAGATCTAGTGGTAAAATGGCAACTGGCTTTCCTTAGGAAAAAGATTACTTGAGAAATTTTGATCTCCTTACTTCTAAACCCGACTCTGAGAGTATTTACAAAGACAAACTCAGTAGACAGATGAGTCTGGGTAAAATAATGTACATCGCCCATAATTGTTTTTTTCTTCCCAATTTTCTTT
Organism: Macrotis lagotis; assembly: GCF_037893015.1. NCBI lineage: Eukaryota > Metazoa > Chordata > Mammalia > Peramelemorphia > Peramelidae > Macrotis > Macrotis lagotis. Next base: position 777,156,877 of record NC_133658.1, read on the forward strand.
TCAGACAGAAGCTTTATATTGTGCAATGCATTTACAGAAAATAGATTTCGATATGCTGGCCATCTGGCTGTTTTGAAAAACATGATAAATGGTAAAATATGGGCCAGCCAAAGACTGTCTCAAAAGATACACTTCCAGTTGAGTGGGCCTGAGTTTGGAGAAGAACTCACATGGCTTAATTGGAGGGTTAGAGAGATCATAAGAAGTTGGTGTATATCCCAGAAAAATAAAACATAGAAAGTATATTTCTGCTTCCCTGGGATAGTTGAAGGAAATAGATGCAGTTATTCTAAAAAGACTATACATGCTGGATGCAGCAAACTTGAATTTCTAACTGAGAGGTTTGCTTTCTGAAACCATCTGAGCCCTGTGACTTTTAGTACCCATTGAAAGATGTCACCTAGATCCAGAGACAGGGACAGGTAAAGGAGAGAAAGGAGGGTAACCAGAAAGTGAAACAGTAAATAAAAATTAAGAAGATTTCTAAAACAATTTCTTGAGATCATTTACTTTTGACTTAATCTTATATTATGGTAGTTCTATCCTTATAGGAATGCAGATCTGCTACATGTGAAGCTGAGTACTTTTTAAAGAATTTTATCTTCTCAGATGGGGGAAGGCGCTAGGTGGCACAGTGGATAAAGCACCAGCCCTGGAGTCCTGAGTACCTGGGTTCAAATCCGGTCTCAGACACTTAATAATTACCTAGATGTGTGGCCTTAGGCAAGCCACTTAACCCCATTTGCCTTGCAAAAACCTAAAAAAAAAAAGAATTAATTTTATCTTCTCGACTTCATTTTCTGCAAGGTGCTTGGTAGAATGGAGATTATTTGAAGCAGTTTATACTTGTTTTCTGACATCAAAGGAAATAAACATTAACAGGTACAGCAGGCAAAGAAACCATTTCATTTGTTTTATTAACACTTCTTTCAACGAGAAAAGGCTAAAAGGATGATCTGCAGTTAAAGAATCTGTGGTTGTCTCTGCACTGTTCTTGAAAGGATACTAATCCCTTCAGAAAGGTCTGACTTTATTTCATGAATAAGAAAACTGAAGAACAGAAGGGGGTTTCCTTAAATTAACAGGGCTATTTCACAGAAAAGGCAGCAACATAAATCACAATCCCCATGCTTCAGAAATTCTCAAAAGGAAATATACTGAATTGTTTTGAACAAAGCCCTTACATTTTTGTCAGATTTGATCAGTACAAAATCTGAATGTGATGTTTATTAATGATAATGGTTGGGGGAAAGGCAAAGCACACAGTCAGAACAAAATTGATAAAACATCTTTATCTGAAGGAAGAGAAATATTAAAGCAACTTTGACAGCAGATTTACATTTCTTATGTAGGTGTGAGAAATTTTTCTGTGTATTTTTTTCCCTAAGGAAATGTCTCTTTAAGAGTATAGTCTACATTTTATTAAAGATTAAAAATATTCCTAATTTTAGGCTAAACTTGTAACACTTAAGGCCTTCTCTGAGTTCAGGATCCTCATTTTAGAAATGTGCCAATAGTCACACAACTAGTGAATATATGAGGCAGCTGTAGCTAATAGGCAGGTAATAGGAGAAGAGAGTTTAGGTTCACATTTCTATTCCAATACATATTAACTATGTGCCAGGAACATCAATTTATTTTTCAATGAAAAAGGGATAATAATAACAGCACATGCTTCAAAGAACTATCTTGAGGATCAAATAAGATAATGTATATAAAGTGATTCTGAAACCAAAAAGTTATTTACAGATGTCTAGTATTATAATTATTACTATTTTGCTTTTCTCAACCTATTCAATGGAATATCTTGTCCTAAAACAAGTATCTTGTCCTGAAAGAAGATACTACCTTAATATGAGTCTTTTATTTTTAATGTTCTACAGATTGTTACAGGTGAATAGAATAACTGGGTGTTTTTGGTGGTTGAATAAAAGTGTGACTATATGAACTCATCTTGTAGCTTCACTGGAAGACTCCTCAGAAACAATGCCAGTGGTGGAAAGGATAATTGGGATGATATGTATCTCATACAGCTTCAATATGATTTTGATTTTTTTTGTAAGGTCTTTATATTTTGAAAGCCTTCAATTTCATGTGATTTGCATATTTTGAGTGTTTGGCATAATGTCATCTATTTAAAAAAACTTGTTCTCAAGTTTTTAAAGATCAATGCATTTTGTTGTTCATTCATGTCTGACACAGGGATTTCTTGGCAAAGATACTGGAGTAGTTGGACATTTCCTTCTCTAGTAGATTAATCAAAAAGAAGTTAATTGACTTGCCCAGAGTCACATAGTTATTAAGTGATTGAGATCAGATTTGAATTCAAATCTTCCTAATTCCAGATTCAGGCCTATTCAATGCCACCTAGTTACCTCTAGATCAATGCATATCATTATGATTATCTTTTTTTTTTTTAGGTTTTTGTAAGGCAAATGGGGTTAAGTGGCTTGCCCAAGGCCACACAGCTAGGTAATTATTAAGTGTCTGAGACCGGATTTGAACCCAGGTACTCCTGACTCCAGGGCAGGTGCTTTATCCACTGAGCTACCTAGCCGCCCCTATAATTATCTTTTTTAAAAAAAAAATCTTTTTTTGTTAGGGTTTATATATAAATCGGAGAGATTATATTTTTGTCACTGTTCTTTTAAATTTAATATTCTATAGACCTGCAGAGGTAATAAGCTAACTGCCTTCTCTAGTTCCAAAAAAGCATTAAGATGTGATACTCTGTAACTCACTAAAAGCATCCTTGGTACAATTCCAGTGGCTTACAATAAAATAAAAGTGATTTGTACTTTTCACATGATTTTAATCTATCCTGGTTGTTTCTATTTTGAAAACTTTGCATTCTATGTAACTTGAAGATTATTTGTTATGTTGTTATTGCCAAGCAATTGGGAGCAATAGACTGGTCTATGATAATGATCTAATCCCAAAAATGTTTTTTCTTTTCCAGGGTATTTTGATAAAATAGCTAATATTTATATAGACTTACTATGCTACTAACTCATTTGATCCTCACAACAACTCTTGGTAGTAGGTGCTATAATTTTACAGAAAACTGAGACAGGAAGTGGTTAAACGACTTGACCAGGGTCATACAACTAGTAAATATCTGAGTCTAAATTTGAACCTGGGGCCTCATGACTCCAGGGCTCCACTGTGCCATCTGGCTGCCTATATGCCATATGATTTGTTGTGCTTCAACCCATGGAAAAATAATGAATTTTGAAGTAAAATTTTACTTGCCAGGTCATATTGTTCTAGATATTTTAGTAGATGCTAAATTTGTACTACCTACAGTGACAAGTTGTACAACTTCTGCTCCTTCTTGCATAATTTTCATTGATCACTAAATCTGGTCTTATATATAACTCTTCTGTAATTTCTGGCAGTGACTTCATCCTGAATTGCCACCATAAACTTTTCTTTTTTCCACAAATAAATCTATTTGATTCAGTCATTTATTCAATACTTTTTTGTCAACATATTTTTTCAGTTGAATTCATTCAGCTATCAACAAAGGAGGGCAATTGAATGCCATTCTTAGATAATAACATCTCATGAATTCCATATGACAGTAAAACACATTTGGTTAAAATAAAAAAATTCAAATGTCATATCAGTGTCATCAACCTTTACTAGACAGCTGATAAAATGGTGGTACTCTTAAAAGAAAAGGGGGAGGGGACAGTTATAGCAGTGGATAGAGCTCCAGTCCTAAAGTCAGGAGAACTGGAGTTTACTACTAGCTGTGTGACTCTGGGTAAATCACTTAACCTTGATGTCTTCCCCCTAGGGAGAAAATGGGGAAATTAAGAGAAAATTTTGTTTATAAAGAAAAACATTTTGAGTTTTGTTTTAGATACGTTCATTTTAAGTACCTATGATATCAGGTGGAAATGTCTAGTAAGAAGTTAGGTAGAATTTGAGCTCAGGAGGGAGATGAAGCCACTATATTAAGATATGGAAGTCATTTGCATGCAAATACTAGTTAAATACATGAAAACTAATGAGTTCATCCCTTAGTTGTGCTACTGTGATGAATAGCAACTCAGAAAGTAGTTATAGTCGAGATCTGCAGTAAACAGTAATATTAGGAGTTGCAGAGAACCTTCTGAGAATACTGGGACAGAACCCCCATTCATTCACTAGGGAGCCCTGCATTATCCCTATCTATGATAAACTTGTAAGTGGCAGAGGCTATGATCAGTGATGACTATGGTTTTCTTTGGGCACTAATATAAGTTCTACTTATACCCCTTAATCTGAGTCTAAATAAAACTATTTATTTTAAATTTTGTGAGCCTGTATGCCTCTGGTAGATATTGATCACTGTATCTTAGGCAGTGTCAAGTAAAGATGGTCCTTGATAATCTGAGTAGAAGCCATGAGACAAAGGGCCTTGAAATATACTTGAACTCTCTATTTCTAAAAGGAATGCCAGAGTCAAGGGCTGCATTTACAATAATGGGATTGGTATTGCTTAAATCATATCTTGTCTAACATCCCTTCTAACTCTAAAATCCAATGATCATATTCCACAAATCTCCAATAAATACTCCCATACACACAAATGTATGTATACATATACTAGGTGTATATACTATACACCATGCATACATATATATATATATACTTATATCCCCTAAACATTTATTAAATTTTATGGAGTGCTTACTATGTACCATACATTATATTAAGTGTTAAGGATACAATTAATTAAAAGAAAAATGCAATGCTTGACATCAAAGAGCTTACAATTTAATGGGAGGGGGAGGCAACACAAAAAAACAAGGAAAGCTAGGATGAGGGATGGGGAGTGGAATGTGACATCACAGGATATCTTATTCCTTAGAAGTGAAACTAGGCAGAGAAGCAGATTCAAAGTCAACTGGGCTAAAAGCCCTTTAAAATGGAAGGCACTGGGAGGAGTTGGTCTTCTATTCTCCAGCCATCTAATCAGAGGAGAGCAGAGGCTGAGGGAGGTAGTATCAATTAAGCTTTGAGTTAGCAGGTTAGTGTCCAGATTACATTTGATGAGTTTATCTTGGGGGGGATATCATCTTCTGGGGATTAGCACCTCTGATGAAGTTTGCTGAACTAATTTCAGGACTACTCATCTCCCATTAGTGTCCACTTGTCACCCAACTCTTACCTTTGGCCCCAAGAAGTTGTAGTACACAACTGCTGCACCCCAGTAAAACCATCTCAGCAGATGGGCTCAGCCAGGTTGAAGGAGACTGACAACCCTCAAACCCATTGGAAATTGGGGGGATGTCTACCGCAAGCATGTGAAGACTTTCCCCAGTGGAATGGGTGGATGAGAACAATTTGTTCCAAGGACCAGGAGGTGGCTCAGGTGCTGAGCGGTGCATAGTCATAGTCAGACATTGAAGAAGCCGAAGTCATCATCCATCAACTTGACTTTTGTCTTGCCACTGGACTGGAATAGCTGAGGCTAATGACTTTGTGTGACTCTGTCTCCCTTAAATCCACTTCACCTGAAATATGTTTGTATATATGTACATATATATATATATGTACATATATATGTATATATATATATAGATATGAATGTATGTATATACCTTACACTGGGAACAAAAGTAAAAAATAAAAAGAAGTAAAAAGTAAAGACCAGTCACAAAATTTAAAAGGAACATTTAATTTATTTGAAAGTCTACAGAAATTGTAAAATGTGCCTTGATGCTATGAATCTGTTCCTTTCTTCAGGACTTTTAAACCATCGCTGGAAATCTGATCTGGTGTCTTGGTCTAGTACCCAACAGCTGCATCCTGTAAACATCTTGAAGTAGTCCTCTTTTTGGAATGGTACATCTACTGTCAGTAATCCTGTTGGGGTTACCCTGCGGACCATTGCACACACTTTTAGGATGTTGCTTCTGGGTCATGAACTTGGTTGTTTTCTTTTTCCCAGTAGCTCATGCATAATAAGAGTGGATGAGAGCATTATTATTTGAATTTCCTGTTAAGGAGTGAGAGGAGAAACGTGGGTTTGGTGAAATCTTCAGTTATCTTCTGAATTAAACTCCGAAGTCACTCTTGGGGGGCTAATCATTAGATCTTAGGGCAACTAATGACAACTCCTTGATTAAAGAAAGACACTTTTATGAAGTAGTTACTTTACAAGAAAGAGACTTAGGATTGTTCACTATACGATTCTAATTATCTGGTGTTGTGTTGAGTGTGATTCACCCGCTGTGCATAACTAGAGGCAGAACTTTAGAACAGCATCCTGGCTATCAAAGAACAATGCAGAGATGTGACTGTTTATATACAGTGTGACCCATAAAATATACAGGATGTTCATCTTGGCTTAGTCAACCTAGTCCAAAGAATCTGAATTTAGGAATTTCCTGACATTTAGAGTTTGAGATTATAGGTGAATGACAGTTTGCAAGAGGTCCCTGATAGGAAGAATGCTAGGTAACCACAGTATCACATCACACAGAAAAAAAAAAGGGGGGTCTAGATATAGAGACCCTGACTACAAGTCTGTCACCTAACTGGGACTTTTGTTTTAGGACTTGTGCAGGAATTGTTAACAGAAGCCTGGAGTGGGCTTTGGGAATCCCAAGGTCATCCCTACAACTATCTTTCTCCCCATAGTGACTGCCTAAAGCAAAATTAGCTGTTTATTCAATGACCTGGTTAGAATTGATGGCTTTTTAACTTTGAAGAAAGGGAAGGGAGAAACACAGTAGTGGATTGACTTTATTGGAAATCAGAGGCTTGGCATAGAGAATTATCTGTTCTGTTCTGTTCTGTAAAAGTTGTTCAACTATGACCCTAAAGCCACATACCTTGAAGGCCTAGAAGCTCCTTGGGGAATATAGAAGTCAAGTGAACTCTCCATTAAGGATTCATTGAAATATTTCATAATTCTTAGTAGTGACAGCAAAGCCAGTATCTCTTCCTTGCAATATCTTCTGCAGATCAAGGAGGGGTGAAAGAACTGATTGGGGGAGGGGAGAAATAGGCTAATTTTATCTCCAGGTGGAAGTAGGTACCTGTCAAATATGATATTTGACAATAAAGTTAAAGAGATAAAATCTTTTTTTCTTAATCTTCCTTTAACTGCTTGATCTATAAACTTAGAGTTAAAATAAAACTTAGAGGACCTCTAACCCAAACTCATTTTTTGGTGAATCAATTGAGTATGCACTCAATTAACTATTTTTTGAATGAATGAATCACAATCACAATGAGATTAAGAATAAAAATAAAAAGACCAAGATTAGCCCAAGTAAAACCATAGCCCATTAAGTATGAGGCTGCTCATGACTCAGAAGGTAAAAATATAACATTTTAGTGAAATCCAGTTAATTATTTTATGCATTGTATTTGCAAGCAAAAATTCATAATTTTTAAAATGTGAGGCTAAACTTTATGTCCTACCTTTAAATATTCAAAGAAAACTATCAAAAGGATATGATGTTTGCTTTTTATTACTTGAAGGACTGTCATGGGGAAAATTATAGCTCTGTTAGCTCTGGAAGAAAGAACCACAACAAAGGGACAGAAGTTTGTGCTAAAACTGATTTAACAAATAGTGAGTACCCTGTTATGAGTGGTCTTCAGGTGGAAGCTGGATAACCACCTCTCAGGAATGCTGTAGACAGGATCCACGATTTAGATGAGAGATGAACTGGATGACCTCCCAACTTGCTCTTCTCTGTTTAGGATTGTTTTATCAGCACTTCTTCCTCTTTTCATTTAATTTGATAAAAATAAAAAATGTAAAATATCCTCTTGGGTCTGTTTCTCTAGTTTCCTGAGTCTGGATAAACATGCCAATCAGTTTGGAATCCTTGATTTGTACCTTTCAATTGACTGGGAAGATAATGAAAATAAAGACACCTCTCCTCCCTGACTTCTCCCTCTTAGTTTAACTGTTTCCTTTTGACTGGAGAAGGTTCCAAGAGGCATAGCACAAAGGAGGAGGAATCTTACCTGGTTCAGTTGTTGGCTCTTGGTTGAATGGAATCTGTATCAACCACAGCATCCTTTTGGAGATCTCTGGTTTAACTGTGTCTGACGCCAGGCTAAGAGAACTCCAGTCTTGGTGTCCCAAGGCTTAGGGTTTGTGAGTGCCATTAAATTTTAGGCCATCCCTTGGAGGGCTGAACGTCCCAGTAAACCAACTCTTAGTTGTTTTTTGACTTTTTTTTTTCAGAGAAACAGATATAATTAAGATGTTTTATGCTCACTTAAAACTTTTAAAGTGTAGGCATTTAAACATTGATAATATTTTAAACAATTCCATCTTTAGCAGTATATTCTGCTCCCAAATGGAATGACAGGTTTTCACTTACACCAAAATGCCTCTAAGTCATGAACAGCCTCATTAGCTGCCAGGCCTCACTTTGTCTCTGTAAATTAGTAAAATGCAAATGAGCTGCAGTCTGTGAAAAATCTCCTCATTGATCTCTTTTCCTGGTTTTGCTTTGGATGCTGCAGGGCTCAGATACGTTTGCTCCTCACTGTCAGCCTGTGAGTTATTTGCATGCCTTGAACAGTGTCTTTTATCAGAGTCACCTTCCAAACCCCCCCCCCCCAACTCTATGAGGATAATGCAGAGGGGTGCTTCTGATGCTTTGGGAATCATCCGTGGCTTTGGAAAATCGAGTGTTTTTAAATTTGGGAAAAAATAGATGGCTGTTTCATTGATCCTAAATACATGCTGACAACCTAACACCCGAGCCAATGTTTGGTGGCATTTGGAGCTGGCCTCGGGGTCAGGGGATTACCTTGGGTATTTACTTGGAGGGAGCCTTGCCCTGTTCTAACCAGGTTGCTAGGAGGCAATAAATATTAGTTCAAAAATGAGTGAGACTGTCCCTCTTTTTGACACTATTCATTTAGCAAACAATTATAAAATTCTCTTTTTTTGGTCAATTAGTCATGTCTGACTCTTTGTGACCCCAATTGGGGTTTTCTTGGCAACGATACTAGAGTAGTTTGCATTTCTTTCTCCAGCTAATTTTACAGATGAGGAAAATGAGGCAACAAGGTTAAATGGTTTGCTTAAATCACAGTTAATAAACATCTGAGAGATTATTTGAACTTAGGTCCTCATAACTCCCAGCCAATGACCCTACTTAGTTTCCCTACTATATACAAAACCATTGATAAGATATTGGCCCTCATGAGACTTATTGTATAGAAAAAGGAATGACATTAATGCAGAAAGTAAACCATATAAATTTAAAACTTGCAAACAAAGTACCAAGGTTGAGAATGGAATCCAGGAGGGCAGAAGATAGAATTTCATTTCGACTTTAAAATTTTGACTTTGGAATCAAAGGACCTAGATACAAATCCTGCTACTGACCCTTTCTGCTTGTAGGACCTTGGGCAAATCTCTTTATCTCCTTTGGTCTCAGTTTCTTCATTTGTAAAAAAGAGGGTATTTTACTAGCTAATCTCTAAATTTCCTTTCAACTCTAGGTCTATGATCCCATGAACCAGCTGTCTATGCAGAAACAATCATAAATCTTTGATATATTCCCTTATTGAATTTTTCATGCATGTAACACCAGCATGGCAATGGGAATAGAGGGCTGGCCTTGTTGTCCAGGAGACCTGAGTTCAGGTCCTTCCTCTAATACAGGTGTATCATTTAAATTCTTGGTGTCCCAGAAAACTCTTGAAGACTATAAATCACCTACTAAGCTACATAAATGACGAATATTTATATTCTGTGAAATCCAGACAGGAAAGATATCATAGAAAAAAAAATTACTTTATTTTCCCTCCCCTACAAATATCTTAGACATCCCTGTTATGATATCCAAACAGACAACATTTGAAGACCTGAATTAAAATCCATGCAGCTACTTTTATAACTCCAATGATTTCTGAACAATTTTTTAACCCCTTTGATTCTAGTTTCTTTAATGAAATTTCTTTGCCCTCAATTGAATTATATGCTCTTTGAAAGAAATGACTACATGTTGTCCATCACTACATGATGTTCCAAAAGTTGTGGCTATTAAAACTTAAAACTGTACTAAGGCTTTTGGGTTACTCTATATATTCTCTACTTCACTAGTATTTTGCTCATGGTACCCTGCTTGCAATAGGAGCTCACTCATTTTTTATTGAATGATTAAGTGGTACTTCAGTTATGTTTCTGTTTTCCCCTCTTTGTTTTTTTGCCTCCTAGCTACCTACCAAGTGAGGATGCTGTGAAGATGAATAGATGTACTACCACTGATTAATAATTAGCGGCTTCATAGGGTACATCACACAGTTTTAGCCTGGTAGCTCCTTGGAGAAATGGCAAATGATCAGAATCCTCTTCATTTTAATGTGATACTATAAAAAAGTCAATATAATTATTTCCTTTAAGGGAAGGAAAGGAAGAAATTATCCTTCAAGGTCATAATTCCCATGTGGTTTCTATTTTGTCCCTCTTTGGTTTTTTTTGGAAAGAACAAAAAGCTGGACTATCATTACTTGGCCTGTAACCCAAAAAGATCAAAGCAAGAGGAAAAGAGTACAAAAATATTTATAGCAGCTTTTTGAATAACCTCAAAGAATTATTATTCAGCAATTAAGAATTCCTGAACAAATTATAGTATATGAATATAATGAAATACTGTTACATCATAAGAAATGAGGAGGGGGATAGTTGTAGAGAAACATGGAAAGGTTTTATGAACTGATGGAGATAAAAAGAGTAGAATCAGGAAATAATCCAATAACAACAGATCCAATAAAGAATAATAAAGACAATTTTGAAAGACAATTAAGAATTCAAATAAGTGTAGTGATTAACTTTTGAGTCTGGAAGATAAATGGTGAAATTTGCAACTTTATCCACTGACAGGAAAGTAAAAAATTCAATATACAAAATAAGTGACTTTTGGATAAGGCAAATGAAGGAAATTGTTTTCCTTGACTATACATATTTGCTTCTAGGATTCTTTGTCTTCCTTCCTTTATTTCTTTTCTTTCTTTTTATTGTTTCTTTCAAAGGGAGAGGGAAAGAGAAAAGCAGTGCCTATTAATTGGAACAAAAGAAATTAGATTAAAAAATTAGGATATGAGAGAATGTGGGGGGTTCCCTAAAATAAGTGGAAGCTCAAAGTCCTACTTCTATTGTCCACCCATATTCTACCATGTTGTTTCATTATGAAAGTCACAAGGACACAAATTTCAACTTAATATAGAGGAAAACTTTCATGAGAGGAGGTATATCTGCAGGAGGTAGAGGAAGACCCCTTAATCTACTATGTGGAACTATAGAAGGGATTCATTTTTAGGTACTGGTTAGACTAGATGACCCTGATGTCTCTTCCGGTTCTAAAATTCTGTTTCTATGACTCAGAACTTTAAATAGAACAAGAATTGTGTGACTCAGCAGTATTATCTGTATCTCTAAAGTACAAACAGGTGTACCAAGCAAACTCAAAAATGCCCTTCCAGAGACTAGACAGGCTAAACTGAGTGAAAATGCACAGACTCAAGTCAAATTATCTATTAAGCTTGTAGCTGTCACTTGAATGACCTAAATATCATTTGCACTTCTTTCCTCCCAAAGCAACAATAATTCTTTTTAAATACTGAGGGGTCTATTGAGATTGACTTAACTGTACTCTCATTCTTGGGTGCAAAGTTATTTTATTTTTTGCTTATTTAGCATTCCTTTCATCAATGATGTGCATAGAAGATATTTAGTAAATAACTGATGAATTGAATAAAATCAAATATGACCTTGTATAGAGAGAGACAATACTAGGCAAAATTGTGAACTGGGAGAGGATTTATTTTTTGTACTTTTCCCCCTCCTTTCTCTCCTTACTCCATCTTTTGGAATCCATGATTGTCCTTAATCTTGGCCCTTAATCAGCCATCTTGAATTCTATTTACACCAAGATGAGTTCCATAACTAATCCCAAAATAATCTTATTGCTTAACATCTTTAATCTTTGTAAGGTAAATATCTCAGTATGTTTCACTGGGAGGTATGAATAAATAGCTCTGTTATCTCCTCACATCTCCTTTCTTCATGGAGACTTCAATTCCTGGCAGGAGAAGAAACAAGAAGTTGGGAACAGAGAGAGGAGAAACTGGAATAGTATCATATCTATTTGTTCCCTTGAATGGTATTAGTCTCAAGGAATTGGATTTAAGGTTCAAGCTAAACTGCTAATTACTCTTCACTAATGAGACGTGTTAGTGCCCAAGTTTTGATGTTCTTCTCACCAAATGCGAGCTCCACAATGAATATACATAACAAGTGGAAAGAAACTCATTTAATGAACTTGATAGCAAAACAAATCAGAGAAAGTATACATATGAAAATAAATACCAGATTGAAGGAATTCTTTCAAATTCAGAAAGGAAAATTCTCTAAAGTCTCTAGGATAGTAAACTGAGGATGGGGATATGATGATAGAGATTGATAGCTTCTCTCATGTAGGCTTCTTCCCAAACTCTTTCTCTCCCTTCAATGACTTGAAGAGATATAGAAACAATTCAAATATCATGTAGTCATAAAAGATTCGACAGCTTCTATGATATCCTGGAAGGCAAAAAGAACAACCAATCCAGAAAAACTGAGTATAATTCTTTGGAAGGAAAATGAATTTTTAATGAAATGGAGGACTTTCAAGCACTCCTCATGAATAAAAAATTTGAAAGAAAAAATTAGAAAGGAGTTGAATAGAAAAATCTGACTTTCAAATAAAAGACTCAAGAGAAGGATAAAAAGGTAAAAATGAAAGAAACTTCATAAGGGACTTAATATGGCTAAGCTGTTTTTATTTCCATATATAGGGGAGATTATCCATGTAATTTCTAAGAACATTATCATTTATCAGGGCCATTATAAAGATTCTATATAGAAAGAAAAGAAGACTTAATTGTGTTGGTTTGATCTCCTAAAGGAATAGATATGGAATGGGAAAAAAGGAGAAGGGAGAAAAAGTCTAGAGAAAATTATCTCACATAGAAGAGGTCTACAAAGATGAGCTTTTACAGCAGGGGTGGGAAATGCCAGGAAGGGGACATATAATACTTATTTCATCTGAACTTGTTCAAAGAGGAAACTGTATTTACAAACACACATGCATACACACATACATACACATATATAAAACAAATAAACATATACACATTTGCTCAAAAAAGGGAAGTAGGTGGGAAAGGAGATACTAGAAAAGAGGAGTATGATAAAAGGGAGGAAGTGGTCAGAAGTAAAACAGATTTTTGAGGAAGAACAAAGTAATGAGAGAGAAAAAAAGGAAAGTAAGATGGAGGAGAATATACAGTTAGTAATCATTATTGCAAATGTCAATGAATTGAACTCATCCATAAAATGGTAATGAATAGCAGAATGGATTAGAAACTAGAATCTAACAATATGGCATTTGCAAGAAACACCCTTGAAACTGAAAGACACACAGAGTTAAAATAAGGTACTTGAGAAGATTATATTTGATTTGCAGCAAAATAGAAATATTAATTGCTCATGAGTAAACCAAACCAAAAAGGTAGGGGTAGAAATCATAATTTCAGACAAAACAAAAAGAGAAACTATAATATTCACTTATAATTATTTGTACTTAAAGAACATTTGTACAGACAAGCAAAATTGTGATAAATTACAGTGAAATTATTAGCACATTAAAAAAATCTTCCATCAATTGATGCACCTGATTCTTTTAATAGGAAAGTTTGAAAATGGAAAAAAGTCCAAGACTAAAAGTAAAGACTACTTAATACTGGAATTCTTTAGGCACTCATTCTATATTATGAGGCAAGAAATTTGAGGGAAAAGGGGACTTACTTCAAACATTTCCCAATAGCAGCAGATGCTTATTTCTGTTTCCTCTTAAGACCAATCCTTCCCCCCCCCCCACCCCAGAGAATCAGTGACTGCAGAATTGAGAGTGCCCTTAGTCAAATGAACATAAACTACCAATCAGCTGATGATACAGATGATGACGTAAAACTGAGAGGAATAAGAGGTCCCATGATATAAGGGTTCAAATATGAATACTTTTTTTAATGGTCCTTGAGGTGAGGGAAGGAAAACTGATGACAGGGAAAAACAAAACAAAACAAAACAACTTCTCTGATTGAGCTCAATTAGTATTGTAAGGAATATCTTGTATGACATAGTTTCTAGATCTTTTCACCACCTTGGTTGCCCTTCCTAGGCATGCTCCAGAAATCCTTGTTAAAATGTGTTGTACAGGGGCAGCTAGGTGGCGTAGTGGATAAAGCACCGGTCCTGGAGTCAGGAATACCTGGGTTCAAATCCGGTCTCAGACACTTAATAATTACCTAGCTGTGTGGCCTTGGGCAAGCCACTTAACCCCATTTGCCTTGCAAAAACCTACAAAAAAATCACAAAAAAGTAAAATGTGTTATACAGAATTAATCACAATACTCCAGATGAAGCTTGACGAGGGCAAATTAAAATTTAAGTATTATCTCCCAAACCTCCAGTCTAGATCAGAAATGGAATTATCTGAACATTTAATTATAAGAATGATAATAGTAGCATTTTATATAGTAACTACCATTGCTACACTGTGCTAAGCACTTATAAATGTTACCACATCTGATTCTCATGACAATCAGGCACTGTTTTAAAGTTTTCTGTTTTAAAGCTGAAGAAAATGAGGCAAACAGAGATTAGGTGACTTGACTAGGGTCACACAATAAGTATCTGAAGCTAAATTTTAACTCATTTCTTCTTTTATTATTGTCCCAGAATTCTATTCACTATGCCACTTAATTGCCTCATTTCTTTCTTCTAAACTATGAACTATCTAGTGAAGATCAGCATTTACTAACTGATGGAAATCAGAAAGAAAATTGCATTTTTTGGAACACAAAAATCCAGATGTGACATATAACATAATATGATTGTGTGTACTTTATGCAAAGTCAATGTCCAGCTACCTAGGGTTGAACAGGATCCTATATGTCCCAACTGTCTTCTCATCAATCAATGGCAATGCTCTTCCTTTTAAATTACTTTGCAATTTTCTATATTAAAAAAACTCACACTTACAATTTACTTTGCAGTTTACAAAGCATTTTCATTCACAATGACCTGTGAGGTAGGTATTATTAGTCTACAGTGAAGAAAAGCAAACCAAGGCTCAGGGAGAATGTTGCTTGCCTCTCATCACAAAGATATGAAATGGGAAAACTGGAACTCAGAAATTAGACCCAGGGCTTTCAAAGTCACTCTTTTGGATTATGCCACCAAAAAAATGTGTATTCTTTACAGATATTCAGTATTAAAATCTTTACAGTTTATCCAAGAATATTGGAAAGATTCTAACGTTGGGGTGCCTAAGGAACAAAATGAGAGGCACAAGTAACAAAACTGTCTACTTTACACACACCCCTCCTTCCCTCCACAGGATAGGCATTTTTTTTATGAAAGCCATGCCTCTGATTTCATGAGCAAAATATGAAAACCAAGATAAGAAAACACTCATGAAAGACAACCTTGGAAATGGCAACATATCTACTTGTTTATTAGAGATAATTTATTCCAACTAATTAAAAAAAAGAAAAAATTATTTCTTTCACATATTGCAACAAGGTTTTGTTGTTACTGTTTTTATTTTTATTTTTTTGTTATTGCAAGGCAATGGGTTAAGTGTCTTGCCCAGGGCCACACAGCTAGGTAATTATTAAGTGTCTGAGTCTGGATTTGAACTCTGGTCCTCCTGACTCCAGGGCTGGTGCTCTATCCACCTAAGCTGCCCCCATGTTTGATGTTTTTTAAAGAAGCAAAATGTTTATAGTTGACAGTCAGTCTTGGAGTCAAAAAGATGAGTTTAAGCCCTGCCTCTGACAATACTAATTATGCAACTCCAGGCAACTAAGAGTGTAATTTTAAAATTAGTGGCTGATTTGCAGTAATAGAAGGAATTTACACATCTGGAGCTCTCTATACCTATTAAAATCACTAGTATAGGGGGAAAAAGCTGCAACAGGAGTAAGGTGTTGGAAGTCAAAAGGAAATGGTGAGGAAGAAGGAATTGGTTTAAAAAATATATGTGGGTAAAGACTTTTCTGGGTTCATTTAGGAAGCAAATTTGGATGCTCAACACAGCTCTTTCAATTCACTTTGGATTTTTATCTAAAAAAGAAAGAAAGAAAAAGAATAAAAAAAATCCAACTCATTTAAACAGATCAAATCAACTGGAGCACTTAATCCTCTACCTTTCCCCACCCACTTCAGAAGACAAGCATTTGATTTTCATGCAGTCTGGGTGCTGTCAGAAGTCTTAATTGACTTTTAATTACAAGCCAGCCAAACTTTTTCCAACTGTCACATGGTCCCTTAGGATTTAAAAGCTCACTTTCCATTCGCTTCATTGCTTTCTACTGAAAAAGATTTGCAGAAATATGTATGCATAGGTCTGTGAGGGAGCCATCATGATTGCATGTTCAAGAAAGTATTAGAGAAAAACAAAAATTGCAGTTTTTAATGTGTAGCTGAGTCATGCCTATGCCTGGATTAATTTGGGCTGCATTTTGCTCAGAAAAGGTCCACCGTACTTACAATTCCCTCTGACCAGCCACAGCAGGAAGAAAGGGAGCAGACTGGTGGATATAGAGGGCAAATTGTAGACCCGCTACTCGTATGCCATCTTTTCTATGTCGCTACACATTTTTAGCCTTGGAATTTGTTCCATTAATAACTCTTTTTGAGCCTGTTCTCAATAATCTAAGTACTTTAAAGCTTTGTTAGCTATTCACAAACCAAAGGAGCCATTATCAGATTTCAAATATCATCACTAGGCTTCTTGCTAGGAATGCTCTTCTCTCCAAAGCATGGGGCATGATCAGATAGGTGCAGTCTTTTCCTCACTTCTGAGTTCTCCACAGTCACTAGAGCAAAACTGTACATATAGTAGGCATTCAACAGAGACTTGCTGAGTCGAGTAACCATGGAAATAAAGAATATTGTCTGGATTCCCTGGATGACTGGATAACTATTGAACTTGGAAGTCTGAGGATGTAGAACCACAATATAGGATTTCTCTAGGATACTCTCATGTTCTCCCATGTACAGCAAATGTCTAGAAGTTGGTAAAAGAAAGCAGGAAAAAAAGGTAATCTACAAATTGACAAATATATTCATTAAATATTTATTGCACTTTTACTTATTTTATAATGACATTGTTAGGTAATAGTTGGAATTGCTCTCTCTCTCTCTCTCTATATATATATATATATATATTATATATATATATATATAATATATATATATATATAGTATCTTCTTTATAAAGTTCTTTGTAAACTCCCCTCTCTCCCTCACCCTATACTTACTCTGAACCCTAACCCTTAAAGGGGTTGACCAGGAGACAACCCTCTTTAGTTCAGTGCATCTAAACTCTTAAAATTATAATACTCAAGCCCCCATCATGATTTTTGTTTTCTATAATTGCCTAATTAACTAATACAGTTAGCTCAGAGCAAGAATATTCATTGAAATGGCCTAATATGAACAAATGTAACAAATGTAATCTCTTTTCAAAAATAAATATAACTTATACTTTTCTTCAAGTACAAATAGAATTAGAGAGAAGAGTGAGCACACACATAAAACTCTTTAGTAAAAAGGCACACACATAGAAAATGCATGTGACCAAGACAACTCACTTCTAGTGCCATAAGTTACTGAAACATTTTCTGTCTTTGAGATATGTTTGAGTTGGTGCAATAGAGAAAGCTCCAGCACTGGACTGAAGTCTGGGGGACCTGAGTTCAAATTTGGCTTCAGACACTAGTTATGTGACCTTGGGCAAGTCACTTAAACCTAATTGTCTTACATCTTACATCTCCAGTTGTCCTGATTCATATCTGACCCAGATGGTTCTGGAGAAAAAAGTAAGACTGATGACTTAGCACAGTACTCCCTCACTCAAATCCAATTCACCTCCCTAGTGTCATGGTCTTCTTCAAGAACAAAGGATAATCATCATCATCATCATCATCATCATCATCATTGCCATCCTTGTTGGGTGGTTCATTCCTTTTACCTACATAGGCTTCCTCCTTGGTGGGTTCAATACTTTAATTGCATGTTCTTTATCTTTTCTAGCTTTTGGTTGATCTGACACCCAAACTTAATATCCTACTGAATTTCCTGGATTTTTTTATATGTAAATATATCACTGTAATTTCCATTTTCTTTATAAACTGAAAACAGACCTCTTAAAAAAGTCTAATGACCCACAAGTTACAAATAGATCACACAAAAGTCAGAGACTTTGCCACATGTTTATCCTGTTATAAGCTCAAAAAATCCTATGAATTAAAAAATATTATTATTCTTTTATTATCAATGAGAAAATCAAAACTCAGAGAAATAAAAGAACAACTTATTGTCAGAGACATGATATGTCCCAGGTCTTATTACCAACTCCATATCCATCATTGTTTCTACTATATCATGCTGCCTCTTAGCTGAGAAAACAGTGATGAGAATAACAGCCTATCTTTATAGACCTTTCAGGCTAATACAATAGATGCTTACAAATACCTTTAAGAGAATGTCATGATAAATGTCATCTAAATATAAAATGTCATGCACTATAAAAATTCATAGAAATGAGAAAGTGCTTCCAGTTCTAGTGAACAGATATATTTCCAAGAATATGACTGGACATAGGCAGGATAGGGAAAATTTCAATTGAATTGCAGTATTTTATTATATTGGCTTTTGAGATCCTAGTGGGTATTGTCTACTGATCACAACACTTTTCTTCTTTCTCAATTAGTCCAAGTCCTGCATTAAAGTCTTTCTCTCCCATTCTCATAGTAGAAGATATCAATATCCATGTTGATTCCTTCAAACATCCTTCTCATTTCTCATAAGTGACTCTTCTATTCTACCTCAGCTACACACAGAGTTAATAAAATCTTTAATTTTGCCATCACTCACTGACGTTTCACTTCCATATTCATGACCTCTAAAAAATTCTCTATCTGTTCATAATATTTTATTAGTCTATCTTTCCTAATGTCTTATAAGCCCCTTCCCTGTTCTTCATCATCACTGTATCACTGAGACCTCCAATCCCTCTCTGCCTCTCAGTCTTTCCCAATCCATTACTTCTGCACTGGATATCCTCCCCCCTCCCTGCCCCATTTGGATGAACCAATTAAACTTTACACTATCCTCTAAACTTGAGTACCTTTGTTCCTATACTTTATCAAACCAATTATGCCCTGCCAAATCCCAAACTGGGGTCATGCCAACTATCTATTTCTTTCCCTCTTATTTATATGCTGCGAAATGGAAATGGAGAAAGTTGTTAAAAAAAACAAAAAACATGCTGACTGAGCCCATTAAATATTTAATAATTTCAAAATAATTTCAATTTGGCCATCCCTTTAGAAAGATAATTCCTGTATATCTCACTTCAGTGACTTTTCCAATTTTTTTTCTCTCTTCAAACTTCCCATGGTACTTCCTCTTTCTACTCTCTAAAGTTAGAACTTTGAGAACAATTATTTCTTTCTCATTTCACATCATTCATAAATCTTTTTCCATTATTTAATCCTTTCCCAGATTTTATTCCAGTTTATCTTTGTAAGCAGATTACTCCATGGATCAACCTTAATCTTTCATTAATCTTTAATCTTTTTCTGTCAACTGACCTCTTCCCTTCTGCCCATGAACTCACCTTTGTGTCCTCAAACAAAATTATTTTTCCATTTATTCTTGTTAACATCCAATCTTTCTTTTCCCTCTCCATTTGATGGTTAAATTCCTTAAGAAATCCATCAAATAACTAATACTTCTTTTTCCTCTATTTTTCCTCTTCTAAATGCTGGCAGCCTGGTTTCCATCCTCACCATTTAATTAAAACTCTTCTTCCCAAACACCAATGATTTCTTAATTGCCAAATCTAGTGGCCTTTTCTTAGTTTTTATCCTTCTTAACATCTCTTTAACACTATTGATTACTGTCTTCTTCTTAGGTTTTCCTGCTGGATTTTCATCTGTCATGTGTGTTAACTGTGGTTGTATCTATCAAGATTGAGTTCTGAGTCTCTATACTATCTCACTTAGTGATCTTATCAGGTCTCAGGGATTCACTTATTATCTCTATTGCAGATGATTCTCAGATCTATTTATCCAGCCCTAATCTCATTCCTGATCTCTAGTTAAATTTCTCCATCTGCCTTTTGAATATCTTGATCTGGCTGTCCTAAAGACAGCTTAAACTAAAAATATTTTAAACTAAACCCATTATCTTTCTCTCAAAAATCCTGCTCTCTTCCATTCTCACCATTCTTCCCTTCAAGGAAGCTTCAAACTTAGATGTCATCTTTGATTTTTCACTTTCACTTGCCGTATCCATTCTGTTCCCTGTCCTGACATTTCTTCCTTTACGGTATTTCTTTTACATACTGTTCTCTGTGATATTGCTACCACATTATTATAGGTTCTCATTACCTCAAGCCTAGATTATTGAAATAACCTTCTGGTTGTTCTCTCTCCTTCAAATTTCTCACCATTCCATTCTCCCCTAACACTCAGGGCAGACAGTGCCAAGCTCCTGTTCAATATACTCAAGAGGTTTCCTATTGCCCAAAAAATCAACCGTAAAAATCATGTTTAACTTTTAAAGCCCTTCACCATCTGCCTCTTTCTTTCTGAGACCTTTCCAGTTTCATTATGCTTTCCCTCCTCTTAGAGCACCCCCAATTCTGTCATTCAGCTATCTACATAGCACTCCATCCCCCTACCCGCCATCACCTTGAATGATTCTCTCTTCACTCCTCCCTTCTGGCTCCCTTGGTTTTCTTCAAGTCTCATTTCAAATTCTGCCTTCAAGATAGCTTTTCCTTGACCCCATCAATGCTAATAACTTCCCTCCGAGATTACCTCCAATTTATCCTCTATTTTTCATTCATGTACATAGTCGTTTATATTTCTCCCCCAATGGGATGTGATCTCCTTGATACCAAGAATAGTTTTTGCTTTATTTGCATCCTTAGTTAGCATACTACCTGCCCCAAAGCAAGTACTTAAAAATATTCATTGACTTAGAAAGGAGGTGAAAGAAATTGTCTTACTTTAAGTCAAAAGGGTAAACTCAGGAAGTAACATTAAAGCAGAACCAATGAGTTTGATGGATATATTAAATTAAGTCTGAGAACTCTTAGTTGTGACCAGGGTTTAGATCACAAAATATTAAGCACCTGAATTTTCCATTCCTAATGGGAATAGACTTAGCACAGCACCCCCTCACTATTCCTAATGGGAATAGAAAATAACATATAGCTATAACAATTCAGTTATTGACTGGCAGGTAGCGTAACGAAAATGACTAATATGGAAACATGTTTATTCAAAATATGTATGTGCAATGTTTACCTGACTGTTCCCTGATGAGGGGAGGAGGGTGGAAAGGAAGGGTGGAAGGAAATTTTGTAACTTAAAAATATGCATGTGCATATGGAAGAAAATAAATAAATAAACTTTTAAAATGTTGACCAGCAGGTGGCAGCAGAGAGCAACAGAAGACCAATTGTTGCCCAATTATAGATGATCTACTGCAGATGACCAAAGAGAATGACCAGCAAGAGTATCAGCAGATGGCATTCGCGGATAGAAGAGTCCAACTGTGCAGCTCAGCTTCCTGGGACTACAGTTAGTAGCTGGATGCCACCTGATATTAGTGA
The DNA here is from genome assembly GCF_037893015.1 of Macrotis lagotis. Lineage (NCBI taxonomy): Eukaryota > Metazoa > Chordata > Mammalia > Peramelemorphia > Peramelidae > Macrotis > Macrotis lagotis. The sequence goes on from NC_133658.1 coordinate 777,178,593, forward strand.
GCTATCTTATAAACTTGGGACAGTTCCCGGGCACAATGGGGTGCCCCAGCCAGGACTCTCTCCATCCCTCCCCCTTTCAGCTTCTTTTATGTGTGGTCTTCATCCTTTGTATTGTAAGGTCTGTGAGGGCAGGGACTGTCCTTGTTATTTTTTTGTATTGCCAGCTCTTTGCACAATGTCTGGAAAATATTATTGGCTGACCAACTAACCTGCACAACCAGATGGCATCTATGGGAAAACAAAGGTTAGTGTTTCAGGAAGCTTGTGGCTGGATCACTATCCTGGAAAGGTTGGTTTCCCTTCTCTTGTTTTTCCTTTTCTTATGCCCACCATGTTTGTCTGTCTCTTGTATCCATCAATAGTATAAAAATATACTTCTTGTATGGTGTAAATTTTCCTTATCATTTTTCTTTAATTAGATATCTTTTGTTTTGAAGTAAAATGTCTTCTAATTTCTCTGACAAAAAAATAATGAGGGCAGCTAGGTGGTGCCATGACTAGAGTACCGGCCATGGAGTCAGGGAGTACCTGAGTTTAAATCCAACCTCAGACACTTAATAATTACCTAGCCATGTGACCTTGGGCAAGCCACTTAACCCCGTTGCCTAGCAGAGAGAGAGAGAGAGAGAGAGAGAGAGAGAGAGAGAGAGAGAGAGAGAGAGAGAGAGAGAGAGAATAATGATTTGGAGACATTGATTCAATATGTGGTTTGAACCTATAACTTTTAAAAGTAGGAGAGACAAGGATAAACAGCATGCCACCAGTACTACTCTATTTTGACTCTATTTGAAGGTACGGGATGTTTTGAAGTGGGAAGATAGGTAGATATGATCCAAGTAGACTTATAGGAAGCTTATTGTGTAATGCAGGATAGATTGGACCAGTTCAGACACTGGAGGCCACAAGAAAATTCAATAAAGTGAGGTGATAAAGGTGGGCGGCAAACAAAATGGAAAGAGATGGCTTTTCTACAGATCATGAAGAAAACAATACATGGGACACAATACTTGATTTGTTGCAAAAGGTCATCCTATTTGAGGACCACCCCCAGAAGATCAGAATGCTCAGGAGAATTTTGTTCAAAACAATAAAAGAATTATAGAAGCAAAATCTCATTCCAGTAAATCTCAGTCCAGGAAAGTTCTGTATAACAAAGCCATTTCCATGTCCTGGCAGACATCTCCACAGAAACAATGCTTTCGGGATCTGACTACAACTGTTTCTACAGTGAACAACAAATGCTTCCTCTGGTCCCTGTCAACTTAACAATCACATTTGAACTAAAATTCCCCACTGTTGTTTGTTGTAGATATGTGAAGCAATCCAAATAGTAGATCCCAAATGGGAAAAACTTCAGAAATTGTTTCAATTCAATTCAACCCCATTCATACCAATTCAGTGCAATGGATATATACCCAGATATGTATATAATGTTAAATTATCATTGCATGTATATATAAAATATATACAATGTATATCTAAAGCATATATATATTAAGGTCTATATATTATATGTATCTATAAATGCATTTTCATGTGTATACATGTTTATATTTTATATACAACAGATATTGGTTTATATATAACATATGTTATATGAAATATTTATTTAGCATATTTAGCATATATGTTAATATAATATATAATCAATTTTTGTATATATTAATATATACACATATTACTTTGTATATAATATGTATAGAGAGAGCTATGTTAAATACATAATTATGGCAAATGCTATCAGAAGGAACTTAAAAGATTTACTTAAAATTATGAAGTTCTTGTTGAGAAACTAAGTAATAGCTCATATTCCTTTAAGGCTTCCCTTACAACTCTGTGATGCAGTTTTGCTGATGAGGGAACTGAGTCTCATACACATTAAATGACTTTACACAGTTGACTAAGTTGATAAATGTCAGAGCCAGGAACTTAGATCTCCTGATCCTAGGTTTGGTGCTCTTTTCCATCATACTGTAGTGTTTTAAAGTATCACTTAATAATGTCCCAGAGAACTTTTACAACTTAAAAAAACCCAAGGTATTATTTTCAATTGTGGTGGTTTCTTATCTGATATGGAGTAGCTTTACACAAAATTGCAACTCCAAAAGGAGTCCTTGTCCAAAAAACAAAAACTTTCTCACTTTTTGAGTCTTGAAATTTCTTTAACAAAGAATTTTTTTTTTTAGATTTTTCAAGGCAATGGGGTTAAGTGGCTTGCCCAAGGCCACAGGGCTAGGTAATTATTAAGTGTCTGAGGCCGGATTTGAACCCAGGTATTCCTGACTCCAAGGCCAGTGCTCTATCCACTGCGCCACCTAGCCGCCCCTGAATTTTTTTATTTTTGAATATCCAAAGAATTTTTTGAATTTTGAAGATTGAAAGCTAAAAGAATACCTGAGTCAAAGTTGGAAAGCATAAATAATCCTGAGGGAATTGAAATAGCAACAGAGGTATACTTGTACTTTGATAAACTGATGATTTCATTAGGATGGGCATTCCCTTCCCAAATTGCAGATCATGGTTCATTCATGTGCCATTTTTTGTACCCCCAATGAACCCAATAAATGGTTCACTGAGGATTTAATCCACACTTTAAAGTCTGATTTTAGAATTTTCCATGTTTCAGGGATGCTGGTGTGACCCTTCATTGATCTCTTACATTCCTACTTTCACTGTATGAAAAGTGACCTCCTTTTTTCTCATGTGTCCAAGATAATGTTTTTAAGACATTTCTAATATGCAGTCATCTTAGGTAAAAATATACAGTCTTATTTTACCCCATAGATCTATTTGCATTGTTTTTCATGTACCTTCAGTTGGATGAGCTCATCACAAGAGAGACTTTAGAAATAGAAACAAAGAGGGCCAACAACAGAGCCTTGTAGTACACCCATAGCTAGACGATGGCATTCAATGGATAACAAAAAAGGTTGAAAATGAGAGGTCAGTTACCCACTATTTCCCAGGTCATTGGCAATTATCTTGACTTGTCTTCATTGGACTCCAATGTCTATGCAGGAAATGGTGAAGCTGATGACTTTGCATAGCTCTGCCTCACTTAAACCCAATTCACTTGCAGGTCAAGACCTTGATTCTCTTCTAGAATGAAGGATGAACAGCAATCTGTGACTGTAGCAGCTGCCATCTGGAGTCCCAATCTATCAATTTGACTAGGGGAATGTTGCTATTCCTTCCTCTCTCTTGCCTTTCTTTTCTCCCTTCTTCCCTTCCTCCCTCCCTCCCTTTTTTCCTCCCTCCCTCCTTCCTTTCTTCCTTCCTTCCTTCTTTCTTCTTTTCTATTTCTTTCTTTCTTTCTTTCTTTCTTTCTTTCTTTCTTTCTGTTTTACTTTCTTTCTCTCTCTCTTTCTTTCTTTTTCTTCTCCTTCTTCTTACCTTGCCATAGGTGGTCCTTCTTTCCATTTGAGATGCCATACCCTTTTTGTGGTTGCTCAGTCCAAAGGAACATCTGGTTGCTTGTATTTTTTGAGCTATCTTAATGTTTGGAGTCTACATGTTTTGTTTCTTTTTTAAAAAAAATTCTAGTAATTATACTAATATTTTTCCTCAAAAAAAAACTGGGACAATTTACTTATACCCACTTGCAAATCAAGACATCATCATTGGTCCTCTTTGAGAAAGAAGAAGAAGGAACAACAACAACACCTGAGTCTCCAGTTTTCTAATCTGGAAAATAGATGGGAGAGGTAGTCTTGTTACTTGGGCTACCTTGCCAATTAGCATTGTCTTAGCCACTCCTTGGGGACCACCCCGTGGCATGTTTATTGGAGACTATTTGGAGCCAGGTGCTAAACCACTCTTCAAGTACTATCCTCTTCTTACTCACCCTTTGAGCAGACTTCTGCTCATTCTTTCTTTCCTTCTTGCTCTTGCCCCATGTTGGAAGCCCTGTAATCTGTACTTGCTCTCTCTATCTCAGCTAGATATACATAGTCTGATCATAAGACTGAAATAGTATGGCCCTAGCTCCATTTGGCTGGATCTATATGGATTTACACTTCTTTCCTTTTTTCTCTTAAGCACTTTAGCCTTCATAACCTCATTTCTGCTAATCAACCTGCCCTTTAAGTAGCTCACTATCTTGCTCCTTCTCCAGAGAATTTAACCTGTGAACTATTATTTTCAGTCACCTATGAACTTTATGAAGTAACTTGTGAACTTTCTGTAATAACATGTGATCTTTTCAGAAACTTGTGAATTAAAATTTAAAGTCTTTCTTAGCTCTCTGAGTCTGGAAGTGAGTGAGTTTTGCCCTCCCCCCAATGAACCCAATCTTTAAGTCCCCTTTTTCTGGGGCAATTTCTCATCTTCAAGGAAACTGAGGTAAGCAGTGTTCCACAGTTATTGTGTCTAAGACCAGATTTAAATTCTTGAAGTTGGGCTTTTTACTCTAGTCACTGTGCTCCTAGCTGCACCGCCCCACTGGAAAATGGGAATAACAGTGCCTATGAGAGAGAGAGAGAGAGAGAGAGAGAGAGAGAGAGACAGTGACAAAGACAGATACAGAAAGAATATTTGTACTTAGCACATATTTCTTAGCACATAGTAGACATTATATAAATGCTTTTATCATTATCATCACTATTGATATTGAGAATCAATAATCAATCCAATTTGGCTTTCCTGTTCATTTCTGAATTCTCTCTCTTTCTCTGTTTCTGTCTGTCTCTCTCCTCCCCCTTTCCTCTACCCTTTGAAAAAGCAAGCAGAAATAAGATACAATTCAAATATGTATAATTATGCCACATGAATCCTTGCATTAGTTATTACCAAAAAAAGAAAGAAAAGAATATATTTCAATTGGAACACTTGTCTATCAGTTCTCTCAGTTTCCTCTCTGGAGGTAGAAAACATGTTTCATCTGAGACCTTTGGAATTATGGTTTTCATTGTATTAATCAGAATCGCTCAGTTTTCTAAAGCTGATTAGCTTTACATTGTTGCTATTAATGTACAAATTTTTTCCTAGTCTATTTTCTTTACTTTGCAGAAGTTTATTCAAATTTCCCAAGATCTTTCTGAAACTATCCTCTTCATTTCTTATAGCACAATGGTATCATGTCACAATCATGTTCAGTCATTCCTCAATTGATGGGTATCTCCTCAGTTTCTAATTCTTTATCATCCTAAAAAAACTGTCATAAGTATTGTTATACAAATGGTTCCTTTTCCTTTTTTTAAACCTCTTTGTGGTATAGACAAGTAGTGGTATTGTGGGGCCAAAGATCTTGAGCAGCTTAATAGGCTTTTTGTGTCTAGTACCAAATTGCTTCTCAGAATGATTACCTATTCACAGTTCTACCAATGGTACCTCGGTATGCCTGTTTTACCACAGTCTCTCCAGTATCTGTCATTTTCTTTTTTTGTTATCTTAGCCAATCTGAAAGATGTGAGGTAATTTTGATTTTCATTTTCCTAATTATTAGTGATTTAGAGCATTTTTGTATAGCAACTGATAGTTGGATATTTTTTTCCCTATGAAAACTGTCTATTCATATCCTGAGATCATTTATCAGTTGGAGAATGGCTCGTTTTCTTGTAAATTTGACCGAGTGCTATATATCTTAGAAACAAAATTTTTGCCAGAGAATTTACTGCAAAGATTTTTTCCCCAGTTTCTTGGTTTTCTTCTAATTTTATCTTCATTGGTTTTATTACTGGTTTAATTTGGTATCTGCAAACATAGGAAGCATAGTATAGCTAGCATTTTACAAATAAACATTTATTTATTTTATCTCATATTTTTTTGTTCTTAACCTGTGATTTCATTGATGTGAGACTCTCCTATGTCCAGACTCCTATTATCAGTGTGGTTTATGATTTCTTCCATAACACATAATCTCAGTGAGTTGAATGGAAAGGGTGATGCTGGCAGTATAGAATGAATTCATGAATTAAATGTAAGTGCTTTGAGAGACTCTACACTTGAATAGGTCTCTTGGCCTCTAAGGACATTTCTATTAGGCCATACTGCCTTTTAAAGCATTTATCACAACATTCAAAATTGAATTCATTCCCCTGTGATTACTTTCTGTTTTTCTGAGATCTGACCAGAACAGCATAATATAGATTGTGGAAGTTAGAATCAAGCGACCTGGATTCTATTTTGCCAGGAAATAAGTGTATGACAGCTCCTTCTCTTTCTGCTTCAGTTTCCCCATCTCTAAAATTAGATGACTGGGCAAGATCTCCAATCAGGCAAGCAAGTATTAACAATCAGTCAATAAGAATTTATTAAGTGTTTGCTGTGTTCTATATAACCAGAGATAACAGGGCAGCTTCAAAAAACTTTTACATTCTAGTGGTGAAAGACAACATATAAAAGGAAAATGAAAAGAAGGATGGGATTTTTCTACCTGGGGTATTGCAGCCAGAGAGAAGAATGGAAGGATGGCTGGCCTGGATCTTTCCCTAAAATGGAATTGCTGGGAGAAACTCACCAATGGAAGAAAGGTATTTCCAAGATTAGAAGGCAGTAAGGGAGCTGAGGTATGGTGGCAAAATCCAGAGAGTAAAACACAGAGACCACTATATTAGCTGCAGAGATCCAAATACAAATCAATTTTAGATTAGTTTATAATTATGAATAATTCGACTATTCTTATATTCCTTGAACACCTGAAAATAATTAACTCTTTATATTAATAGATTATGCCAATAAACAGAAAGCACATTTTACATTTTTTCCCAGATCCATTTTATTACATTTGGATATTATTTTACTTTTGGAAAGATATAGATAGGAGGAAAACCTTCTTGAATTATGATAACACATTCAATTAATCAACCTATAAGTTAATTGTAATGCTAATCCTAGGCAATATTTTGCATTTGTTTTTCACTTACATCTTTCACCTCTCTTCAACCTTTTCTCTCTTCATAACTCTTTCCTATTTCCATTCATTCTCCCCAGAGGCCAGGGTTGTCCTTCCTGTTGCCTTTTCCCCCTCAAGTTCCATGATGCTTTTCTTGTCTCTTTTTTTCTTTACAACCCAGGGTTGCTTTAGCCCTCTCTTGACAGGGATCTGATGTCACTAACACCTACATGACAATCTGTTTACTGTTCCACATCCTAATAATACTATATATATATATATATATATATATATATATATATATATGTAAAAGAACCTCAGGGAGAGGAAGTGTCCAAGAGGAAGGACCTCAGGGAAACAAAGAATACCAAAAAATTAATTTCTCACAGAGGATGCCATGCCTCTCTGCAATTGAGTGACCTGTCCCCCCATCTTCCTGACTCCTATCTCTTAATAAGACCTTCCACACACAATAACTTATAATGGGTACTATTATCCTCATTTTCCTTTGATTTGGCTCAGATAATTCTGCTAGAGAGAGAGACCCATAATGAAAATGAACTAAGGGTTCAAAGATATATTACTGAAGAACTAAAGCAAAGCTAAATCAAACACAGAGAATTTCTTCACTCCCCCCATACCTCCAAATCACATTTGTATAAATCTTTTCACTTCATTAACTATAAAGTAAAATATATTTTTTTCTAATTTTTTTTATTTGTGGTTGTAATTGAAAGAAAAATGCAGAGTTCCTTGATCTTAGTTTTTTTCCTTTAAAATTTTGAGCCCTTTGTGGTCATATCCATTGTTCCACTTATAAATGAAGATGAACATAAATGAAGATGTTCTTGTTCCTGGTAATCATTATTTAGGGAAACAGTTAGTTTGAACTGGGAACCAAGCCTTCATACTGTTAGATATAGTATAACACCATTGAAGAGGAACAGAATCTGAATATGACACCATCCTCCAAATGAAACATGCTATTTCTCCAAACTGATATTTGATTCACAGTGTGAGTCCCCGGCTTGTGCTGCGTATGGCGAGAGGAGATAATAGAGCTGCGCTGAACTGTACCCAATTTTTCACAGCTCCACTGATTTGCCATCAGGTAGCAATTATCCTTCAATCTCCTCACTTCTCCCCACTTCAGACATACTAATCTTCTCTTCCTCAAAGGCCCAGGTAAACTTCTTATACATGGAGTGAAGCAACCATTATAACACAGAGGAAGCTCCAGGAGTTTAGAAGAGGACGGTGCCTTTCTTTTCCTTTCTTTAGCTCAGAGCCTACCTTTTCATGTGAAAACTCATCAGAGACACTGGATTTTTGTTCTTTTCCATGGTCTGCTCCTGCAGATTGGGAAGGTGATCTTTGGTAATGCAGTATGGCATGCAAACCTTGGAGACAGATCTCAGTTCAAATGCTGCCTTACATGATCCTTACATGACCATTGGCAATTTATTTCTTTCAATTTGTGTATTTTTAAATGGGGTCATGAAGTGTTAATGAAATGATATACATAAAACATTTTGAGAAAATTACAGCAATGTAAAGGTCTTAATTATTATTGCTATTATTATAACAAAGTTCCATTGCCACAAAAAATATGGAAGTTAGTATAAGTCATGTGAAAATTTCTGCTTAGAAATTCTGATTAGAAGTTATGAAGAGGCAAGTACAAACTTAAGGTCAGAAAAAAACAAACTTAATAAATAATTAGATCATTCAAAAGTTGAAGGGGGCTCATAATGTAGAAGGTAAGAATGATTTCCCCCTCAGTCGAGATTTAAAGCAAAGATTGAATAAACACTTGTTGGACTTATCAGGATGAAGTACAAAATTGTCAGACTAGGAGTTAAAGCTCTCTACTTTGTGGTTCCCATCTACCTTTGCAATAGTACTTAATTTTACTTATCTTCCTGACTCTTTGGTTCAGTCATAGCTGGTCTTCTAAGTGTTCTAATATTCAATCTTCCTTCTCCATGTTTTTCTAAAGGTGTTTCTAGAATATTCTTTCTTTGTGTGTCTTCATCGTCTTAGGATGTATTGTTCCCTTCATGGCTTGGGTCAGGTGCCTCTTCCTATAAGAGGCTTTCCTCTGATCCAATAGAGAGAAAGCTTATGTTGTTGTTCATCCTTTCATTTCATTTATTTATTTAGGTTTTTGCAAGGCAATGAGGTTAAGTGGCTTGCCCAAGGCCACACAGCTAGATAATTATTAAGTGACTGAGGCTGGATTTGAATTCAGGTACTCCTGACCACCTAGCTGCCTCTCATCCTTTCTTTTCAAAGAGGACCAATGACATCACAGAATGGATATCTTAACTTGTCTGTGAATTGGACTTAAATGAGGCAGAATTGCACAAAGTTATCAGCCTCATTCTCTCTTTCAGAGTCTTCGAAATCCAGTGATAAGAAAAAAGCCAGGATAATTGGCAATGGTCCCAGATATAAGGGCAACCTTGGACTTGAATGTTTGACTAAGCTCTAAACCTTCCATAGCACCTGCTTCAGTTGCCTTCAAATGCTATTTGAACAAATAGTTCCCATCAGTCTATTTCACTGGGAAAAGTCTTCACATGTTTGGGATGGACATGCCCCTAACTCACTAAGGTGTGGCTACTGCGCATACTACAGGTTCTCATTGCTGTTGTTTGTCCTTTGAGAAGGTGGACACCAAAGGTGGATGAATAGCTCTGAAAAGGTCTCAGAAGACCCTCACAACAGAGATGCTAGTCCTTCCTGAAAATTCCATATGCTCTGGGAAGCCAAGTAGTGTTAACCTCTAGAGACAATCTTCCCCTTACTCTAAGAGAAATCCATCGTGAGGTAACCTGAACCTCTTGCCTTATCTACTTTTCCATCTTCTACCATGAAGTATATGACCACACTGCCCGGAATCTCCTTTGGTTAGCTGACCACTCGCCAACAGGCCACTAGCATCCTGTTTTCTCAGAACCAGAAGATAAGAAAATTTAATCAATATCTGAGTTGAGTACTAGAGCTACCCAGGATCACCTGATCTTCACCTGCTACAACCAATTAGGGCTCCTGACACAAGGGGCTTCATCATACAGAATGATTCACCATTCTCCTTCAGGAAAAGAAAAACAGATCAGCATATGAACTTAGGTCTGGGACTTCTGGGAAATGTATGATGATCTACTGTTTTTATGGCTAGCAAATTTTTCCTCTTCTAATCCTTTTTAATCCCCTCCTCTTCTGTGGTTGTTGTTCAGTCATTTTCAGTCCTGTCTGTCTCTCTCTCTCTGTGACCCCATTTGAGGTTTTCTTGGTAGATTTGCCATTTCCTTTTCCAGCTCATTTTACAGATGAGGAAACTGAGGCAAACATAGTGACATGACTTATCCAGGGTCACACAGCTAGTAAATTTGAATTTGATGTCAAAAAGATGAGTCTTCATGACTCCAGGTCTGGCATTCAACTCTATACACTGTATCATCTACCTGTCCTCTTTTAATTCCTTCAAGTCATTTCTACCTGAAGGATGGTTAGGTGAAAACTCCCTTCCTCTCCTTTCACATTAGCCATTCTCATTCCTATCTATTCCTCTTGGATCTCTTTCTAGGTATGTTGTTCCCTTTCACATTGTCCTCTGAGAGTAAACCTCTTGGGCTCATGCACTTTCAGTCTCTTGCAATCACAGAAACATAGTTCCCTCCAGAAGACACTATGACACTTCTCCAGTGTTAGGTGCATCTTCTCTCTTTCCCCTCCATCCTCTATACCCAAACCCATATGCTATGAGCCAGAAGGAGTAGATATACTCTTTTATCCTCACTGCCACCCCTGATGTCATTACTAACTACCTTTCTCATTTTAAAGTTCACTTTATCCAGATATATTATTATCATCATCATCAATCATCATCATTCTCATTAATATTTATATAGTATCTACTTTGTGCTAAATGTTTTATGAAATGATATTATTTGATACTCATATCAGTTCTGAGAGGAAGGTGCCTTCATATATCTATTTTACAAATGAAGAAACTGAGGCAAATAAAGGTTAAATGACTTGTCCATGGTCATATAGCTAATGAGAATCTGAGAATGGATTTGAACCCATGTCTTCCTGATTCCAGATCCAATACTTTAGCCACTGAACTGCCTTATTATATTTAGATCCCGATGACATTTATATACTGAACCCTAGGTGATTCTCTTTCTTGCTCAAATAGTTCAATACCTGGTTTATGGGATTGCTATCTATTCTAATCTCTTTTTTATTTGGAAATTGCATGTCAATGTTCCTTCCACTCCTCCATTCTCTGGCTTCCAAATTTATCATCCTCTTCAGCTCCATTGACCTACACATTCAAAGGGTTAGTCCTATCCTTAATCTCAGACACATTTAGGGTTAGTCCTAACCTTAATCTCACCATTCCCACAGGTGTCCCATTTAATGCAGAATTATGAAATTACTCTACCTGAGCCCACACTCCTATCCTTTCATTTCTCTTGATTCCCTCAAAACTGTCTTTGTCCTCACCTCAAACTTTTTGCTTTCTCAGTCCATTCTCCCTTTTCTGGGCTCATTTTCCTCTTTCTAATGTTGATCCTTTACTTAACAAGTTTCCATGCTTTAATCCCTAATCCTCTTACCTTTTCAATGCTTATCACTTTCTAAACTGCATGCCTGAATTTTCCCTAATATCTGCCTTTTTACTCCTATCAAAGAAATCACATGATTGTACTGATTATGTCCACTGCAAATTTGTTATTTAATTGCCACTGAGCCTTCATGGCTGCCTGCCAGACCTTTTACTCTTCCCTGATAGACTGTATCACACTCCCCACAGCTCTGTTCTAAATATTCTCTTCAAAACACCCTTGCTCACTATCCATCTCAGAAAATGATTTTTCTTTTTTCTATTTTGCTGAGAAAATTGAGGCATTTGTATTGAGTTTTCTCTTCAAGAAAAATGCTTTGTAAAATATCATAGATCTAAAGTTAGAAAGGACTTTGGATTCCCATTTAGATTAACCTCTTCATTTATGGAAGGAGAGACTGAGTCTCAGGACATATGTGAGTGTGTGTGTGTGTGTGGGGGGGGCTTGTACAAGGGTGTCAGAGTTGGGATTTGATTATGTGTTCTGACTCCAGTACCAGGGCTCTTTTCGTGATATCATACTACCTGTAAGAATTAACATGCATCACCATCTTCCTGGGCAATCAGACTCTCAATCTCAGAGTCATCTTTGATTTTTTTCCTCTCTCCAAGTCCACAATATCCAGTTAATTACTAGTCTTAAAAATTCTACCTTCACAATTGCTCTTGGATTTGAACCTGAAAATTGTGTTTTTGAGCCTTAAACTTTTACTAGCTATGTTGTTCTGGGCAAGCCAGTTAATTCTCTATGCCTCAGTTTCCTCATCTCTAATATAAGAGAGTTGAACTCAAAGGTCCCTAAAATTCCTTCCATGCCTAAATATATGACCTTATGTTCCTATTCTCCATGAACAGTTACCAACTTAGTTCAAGTCCCCCATCAACTTGTCTGGGCTACTAGAATAATCTCTCTCTCTCTCTTTTTTTTTTTTTTTTTTTGCAGGGCAACAGGGTTAAGTGGCTTGGACAAGGCCAGACGGCTACATAATTATTAAGTGTCTGAGACCGGATTTGAACCCAGGTACTCCTGACTCCAGGGCCTGTGCTTTATCCACTACGCCACCTAGCTGCCCCTAGAATAATCTCTTAACTGATCTCCTTGTCACTAGTCTCTTACTCTCTAATCTACTCTTTCACTAGCCCTGAGTCTTCCCCAGGCAGAATGGTCTGATGAGAACAATTGCTTCTATGGTCATTATTGCAGTTAAGCAAGAATTGTGGAGTCCTTAGATTTGGTCAGGCATGCAAGACTCTGAGGTCATCTACTGCATCCTGAGCCATCACCAGTCATCCTGACTTTGGTCTTGCCACTGGATTTGGATGATTCTGGAAGAGTGAGTGAGACTGAAGACTTTGTGTAACTCTGTTTCACTTAATCCAATTAGTGCATGAATCAAGATATCATTCTGTGATGTTACTGGTCCTCTTCATTAATTGAAAGGCAAACAATACCACCTCTACTTTGTCTCCTGGAACTCCTCTGTTCAAAATCTTCAAAGACTATTTCCTATTTATTAAATAAAATACAAACTTCTCCCCCCTGGCCATCCAATTCCAACCTATCTAGCCAGTATTATTTTATTATTGGATTGTTCAGTCCTTTCAGATGTTCCTGATTCCTTGTGACCCCATTTGAGATTTTCTTGGCAAAAAATACTAATGTAATTTGCCATTTCTTTCTCCAGTTCATTTTTAGCAGATAAGGAAACTGAGGCCAATACAGGTAAGTAAATTGCTTTCAGTTACACAGCCAGTAAATATCTGAGGCTGAATTTGAACTCAGGTCTTCCTGACTCTAGGTCCAGCATTCTAACCACTGAGGTACCTACTATGCTTTTTCACTTTTTCTATTTTTGTCTTTTTGTACCCCCAGAATTAGCACAGTGCCTACCACACAGTAAATCCTTCATAAATATTTATCAATAATTAATTATAGCCAAATTGGATTGCTAGTTCTTACTCAGTATTTTGTTTCTGATTCTTCAATTTTTCCTCATTTCTCCTTTTTTTTTTTTTTTTAGTTTTTAGTTTTTAGTTTTTTTGCAAGGCAATGGGGTTAAGTGGCTTGCCCAAAGTGTCTGAGGCAGGATTTGAACTGAGGGACTCCTGACTCCAGGGCCAGTGCTCCATCTACTGTGCCACCTAGCTGCCCCAATTTTTCCTCATTTCTAATAAGCAACTAGTAGAAGGATTAAATTTTGAAGTGAATAAAAATGCAAATTCAATATTAATATTAATGACAATTTAGACTAAGTGTTGAATTTTCTTTAGTTAAATAATTTCTTAAAAAATATTTCGGTAATGGTATTTGTTCTTCCTCATCACTGCTACTTTCCAGTAGCTCTATTTATTGATTACTGTAGAGCCCTTATTCACATCTCCTTGAAGGAGGAAATATTTCTTTCTCTCCACATGTATCTCTGATGCCTATCATTGGGCCTGGAATATAGTAGGTCCTTCATAAATACTTATTGATTGAAAACAAAGCAAACTAGTCTACAAATAGTTACAAACTAAGCTGACACAATGACCACATCTACTTATGCAAGGTTTCATGCCTCATAGGTTCTTCTTTTGAGTGAAAAGAGAAGGAACATTGTTTTATCATTAGTCCCCCGACTAGTCCCTTATTTTGATCTGCCATTTCCCACCTCTGTGCATTTATGGTCTTTCTCATGGTCTTTCTTCTTTACCTTTTAAAATCCTTTTTTTCTACTTCACAGAATAATTTAGGTTTCACCTTAGCTATGAAAATTTCCCTCACTGTGCTCATTCCCTCACTGACTATATGTCTCCTTCACCCCTTCACACTCCTTCTTGTAAATTGATTTTTGTTTTTTTTTTTTGGGGGGGGGTAGGTTTTTACAAGCAAATGGGGGTTAAGTGGCTTGCCCAAGGCCACACAGGTAGGGAATTATTAAGTGTCTGAGGCCGGATTTGAACTCAGGAACTCCTGACTCCAGGGTCGGTGCTCTATTCACTGTGCCACCTAGCTGCCCCCATAGTTTGATTTTTAAGGATACCATTATTTCTCTTTACTTCATCACCATAATTCTAATAATACACCCCAAGTCATATTAGCTCTTTTGAACATCTGACAGTTGAAATCCGGGAGTCATACTTTGGCTTGATAATAAACTTGCAGTCATCAAAACTCATGTACCCCTTTTTCTGAACTGCTGATATGTTAGATTTTAATAGAATCTAAATTAAATGTGTTTCTGAATTTAGAAACGTAATTATGACTACCCTATGACTATAGGTAAGGTAGAGAGTAGAACTCTTCCAACACTGCTAGAAAAGACCTGTGTGGTTCCCATTGCCTCCTCATGTCTCAAACAAAGAAAGCTAGCCAACCACATAAGGACAAGGTTGACCATAGTTGCTTATGGAAAAAAAATTAGCAAATATATTCTTTAACAGAATAAAATTAAGAAACTTGGTTCCTCTTAGCTGTCTTGTTTCTTTCCTCATGCCTAGGAGGAATGTTCCAACAATAAGTATAGTTACACATGTCTTCCAGAATGTCCATTTAAATAATGTCCCCTTTCATGATTTCACAGAAGGGAGTGTATATGTGACAGACACTAGCTATTGCCCCACTTACTGATGGAACCACTGACATTTCTCCCTTCTTTCCTCTTTTCCCTCTAATCCTCAAACTACCCCCATTGTTGTGCCTGAAAATCTTTACCTCCTTTATCCAAGGCTGATTTCAGTTAATTTCCTTTCTTCCACAAAAAAGAACCACAAATATTGAAGGTGAGTTTGTGGCCAGCCATCCCCTGTCCAGGAATTGTTATGTAGCTCTTGGATTCTGTGTCCTTGAAACTCGATTTTGTTATCTATTTATTGTATTAGCTAAATGACAACATCAATAAATATGGAAGTGTTTACAGAGTAGTACAATAGTAAATGCCCTTGGAAATTAGAAGAAATAAAAAGAGTAATGGAAGCAACAGTGGGTAAGTAGTACCACAAGATTGTAAGCTTCTTGAGGTCAAGGACAGGTTTTTGCCCCTTTTTGTGACCCTTGGATGTCAGACAATTATTATCCATATTTTATGACTGAGGAAATGGAGGCAAAACAGGTTTAATGACTGACTCATTGAGGGCCACATAGCCAGTAAATGACTGAGACTGAATTTTGGCAAAACATTATTCAAATTCAAGGAAAGAACTAGAACAGAGATATTGAAGAGTGATTAAGTATGCTGTATTTGAGGGACAGTAAGAAGAGTTGCTTCTTTAGAGTATGGGATTCTATAGGTGTATAAGGATAGTCGAAAATAAACTGGATTTCTAGACTGTACTAAACTGAAGACTTTATTCTTAATGAAAAGTGAAAGCTTTTGAAAGTTCTTGAATTGGAAAATGAAAAAATGAAATTTGTGTTTCAGGAAGTTTCTTCTGGCAGCAGAGAGAAAGGTTTTGCTTGGAGTGATCAAGGTTAAGGTTACAATATTCTAAGTATGAGGTGATGTACTATCCTTTAGTTGTGGCAAAGAAAAAGGGAGAAGAAGACAAAAATAGGATACAGTTCAGAAATGAAACCAGCCAGGATCTGGTGGTTGAACTCTATTGATCCATTTAAAAAATTTTTTATTTAAGGCAATGGGGTTTAATGACTTGCCCCAAGGTCACACAGCTAGGCAATTATCAATGTTTGAGGTCACATTTGAACTCAGTTCCTCCTGATTCCAGGGCTGGTGTCTGTCCACTGTGCCACCTAGTTGCTCCTTATTGATCCATTTTTAAAGATCCAGGTCAAGCCTCATCTCTTCTTCGAAGATTATTCTATGAATTTTTGCCCAATGTGGTTGCCTACAGTACTTAGCTATTGACATCCCCAGACAAGCAGGGTCTCTCAGAGTTTAAAGGGAGATTAATGTCTTTCTAGTCCAAATTTTACATATATATATATGTTTGAAAGGCAGTGGGATTAAGTGACTTGCCCAAGTTCATATAACTAAATAATTATTTAGGTCCTTCTGACTCCCGGATTGGTGCTCTATCCACTGTGCCACCTAGCTGCCCCACCAAATAGTATTTAAAAATGTTCTATCCATAACTTATCTTGCATTTAGCTGTTGGACCTTTACTTACTTACTTCCATGAGGAAGGAATCTCTGCTTTCTCAGGCAGCCCATTGAACTTTTGGCTGAGTTTGTAATGGAATTTTACCTGTAGTCACTAAAGCACCATGGTAAGTATGTGAAATATTCTTCTAAATGGCAGCAATTAGGAATAGTAAAAATGAAATACCCAGTTTCCCTCAACATATTAGTGCCAATACTTGGAATAAACTTGGGGTCCAAGTCCCCAGTCATCTCTTCAAATGACTAGCAGAGCCAAGACTGTATCCTAATCAATCAACTTCTAAGATTAGGGAAGTGGGGGAGGGTTTGTGTTTATATATCACAGAGAAATAAGAAAGTCTAAGCTTTCAATGTACTATACTTATTTTGCAAACATTAAAGGGAAATATTTATTAAAAGCAGACAAGTTTTGCCTAGGGTTATTTAAACAGCAATAGCTTTGGGCCTTCTAACACAGACTTCTTAGAATGTCACTTGAGACACCAATGCCATTAACTAGTAAACAGCTTTTAAATGCACTGATCAGTTGGCAGATTCTATTCTCTAGAAAGACCTGAGTTGAAGAGAAACAGCAAATAGCAAATTATGTGTTAATGCAATGTCTTCAATCTCCTCCTTTTCGCTTTCTGCAGAACTGTAATCAGGAACTTATTTTCCTGGGACAGTTTATACTCTAGAATCTCTTTCAGTGAAGAACGGATAGTTTGTTTTCCATAAGAATTTCAAAATTTTGATACACATTTCACAAATTTATGATACATGTATGATACTTGGATAAGGAAACCAATACATGAGAAAGATGCTAGAATGATGGAATATCAGTTGCAAGTGATCTCAGAGATCATCTAACTTAATCCAAAGCCAAAGCATGAATATCATCTACAATATCCCTGAAATGTGAACATTCAGCATCCTCCTTGAAGACCTCCTGTGAAAGATAAATAAGACTATTGATCTTAATTCTGTCTTTCTAGAGTATGGCATTATGAGTATCACTAAAAGGGTTCTACATTTAGAGCCAGAAGACAAAGGTTCAAATCCTTTATCACTAATGTTCTGGATAACTTTGAGAAAATCAGTAAACCACCACTGGGTTTCTTCATATCATCTCCAACTTCTTTTATCTCTTCATAATCGTTTTTTTAGGTTTTTGCAGGGTAATGGGGTTAACTAATTTGCCCAAGGCCACACAGCTAGGTAATTATTAAGTGTCTGAGGCTAGATTTGAACTCAGGTCCTCCTGACTCCAGGGCCAGTGCTCTATCCGCTGCGCTACCTAGCCACTCCTATCTCTTCATAATCTTACAATAATCTAATTCTCTCCTACCAGATGATTTTTCAAATATTTGAAGACTTCTAAGTCTCATCTTCTCCAGGATAAACATTTCCAGTTCCCTTAATCCATCATGGTTTCTAATCCCTTTACAATTCTGCTCTAACTTTTCTAAATTACAGAGATCTGAAATGGGTTTGATCTAGACAAAGTTGAGCTGGTATTATTCTAATCCCCCATCTATTCATACTACCTAATTGAAGTAATTCTATTGGTCCCATATCTAATCAATTTTCTTCTGTCATATCCATTGGTGCTTTCCTTCTAGAAGCTGCATTTTATGAATGGGTTCAGGCTGGTCAAGCCCAATTTCCCTCTTGACTGTGTTTTTGATTCTCTAGACTTTACTACCACCCCATCCCTTTCCCATTTCTTCTCTTCCCTTTTTAGCTTCCTTTTTGGTATTGTCTTCCCTCAATACACTAAAGTCCTTGAGAACAAGATTATTCTTTGCCTTTTTTTAGCAAAATGCTTGATACATGGTAGACAATAATGATCATTGATTGACTGAATTTGTTGTAAAAGCTATTGAAACTTCTAAGATTTTTTTTGATTGAACTGCTTTCTCTAGCCATTTCTTCTGATGGTTCAAGGTAAGGCAACAAGGATTTATTAACTGATGCTCCAGATATTGTTCAAAATGCTGAGGATATAAATATAAGTAAAAAAAGAGTGCCTGCCTTCAGAGACTATGAAAGAAGACAAAAGAGAAACGATAGCTGAAAGAAGAGAGGAGAAATGTAGGGAGTATTGTGCAGGAGGCTATAGGAGTATTGTGATATGGTGGAAAAGACCAGAGAATCAGAAGAATAATAAGAAGGGAAAAAAACATTGCAGGACTGGGTCTTACCCAAAATGGAGCTTCTAAAAGGAACTTACCAGTTGGAGAAGGGAGCTGGCATGGCCTAGGGATATTCCATGACTATGGTGGTAAAATAGGCATTTTTTGAATATTTTATTGTTTTTGTCCAAGTATAAAATAGTCCACATTTCATTCTCTCAGATTTTTCTGAATACTATTTCTACCAATTGATATATTAGCTATAGCAGTTGCTTCACCTTATAAACAACACTGATTATTAATAATAATAATAATAGCAAGAATCATTGTAATAGCTAATAATGCTTAGTATATAAAAGCTACTTATCTAAGTATTAAAACCATTATCTCATTTGATTCTTGAGAGGTAGGTGCCATTATTATCTCCATTTTACAAGTGTGGAAACTAAGGTTAATAGAAGTGAGTGACTGGTTCAGGGTCATACAGCTTATTAATATGGGTGGTCACATTTGAATTCAGATCTTCCTCACTAAGCAACATTGCTATACTTTCACCTACATTGCTGATAAAAATACTGACTAGAATTGGATGAGAGTAAGCAGTAGAATTCTTCTTCCTGGTACATATTGATCCCTAATTTATATTCTCTGTTTCCAACCCTTCAACCAATTCAGAATAATAATTCACATTTATTTCTTGCTAATCTCTCAATGTTCCTGTAGTATTTTTATCCCCATATTACACATAAGAAAAGTAAATTCAAAAGGCTTGTATCTGGCCCATGTTCACAAAACTACTAAATCTCAGAACCTAGATTGAACTTCGATCTCCTGATGTCAGTAATATTTCATCTACACTAAGTGATTCTGTTTTGAAAGCCTTTCATAACCTAGTCTCTTCTCATCTTTCCAGTCTTCTTTCACCTTACTCCCCTGCATATATTCTTGCTGTTTCTTTGTCTTGCTATTCCTAACATGACACATTCCATTGCCTGCTCTTGGGCCTTTTAACTAATCTCAGACTGCAATGGTCTCCCTTCACATTTCTGCCTCCTGGGTTCCCTGGCTTCTTTCAAGCCTCAGTTATAGTCTTGCTTTGGAAAAGCCTTTTTCTGGTCTCCCTTATTCCTTTCTCTCTGAAATTACCTCTAATTTTTCCTGTATATTTTTCTACTACATACTTAGGTCTTTGCATCTTCTCTCCCTGTTAGAATGAGAACCTGTATTGTTTTTCACCCTCTGTGCTTAGCAAAGTGCTTAGTTCACAAAATATGCTTGATAAATGTTTCTGACTGTTAACACAATGTCATCTCTCTCTATTATTAAGTCTTTTTGTCCACAAGGAAATCGTGAGGAACTCTTTTTGCAAAAGCCTTGCTGAATTGCTAAGGCTTTCTCCAGATCTGCTAGCAAACTTGTCAAAATAGAAAATTAGGTTATTCTGGCATGACCCATCTTAATGAATTCATGCTGTGTTGTAGTGATCACCTCTTTTCTTTCTAAGCACCCACAATGCATCGCTTTAATGATTCACTCTAAAATCTTAATAGGAATCGATGTCAAACTCACCAGGCTTTTGTTTTAAGTACCCACCTTTTCTCTTTTGAACATTTGTATAGAGTTTTTTCATCTCCCATTTCCTAAACACCTCTCCCATTCTCCAGGGTTTAACAGAGAACATTGACAGTAGTATGACGATCACATCCAACATACAAAATGTCTTTCAACACCTTGAAATAAAGATCATTTATTTTCAGTGATTTGAACCTATTGAGAATACCAAAGTGTATTCTCTTATGATGTATCTTGCCTTGCTGTTCCCTATTAATTACTTTTGTTCTTTGTTTACCAGTCTGAGGAAAAACAAATAAAGATACACACAGACCCACACTGCCTCCATCCTGCTATTCTTCTAATTTATCCTCTCTCACTTTCACTGAAAAACCTCTTGGCCCTTTACCTCCATTTCCTCACCAACTACTTATTCTGCTGCTCTTTAGAATCTGGTTTCTACTGAAGCTTCTATTTCAAAGGTAGTAAAGGCAATAAGAAGTAGTGTAGTCAAACTTGTAGTAAATACCTGGTCACAAAACCCACCTCTGATAATTAAAACCTGTGTGACCTTGAGTAAACTTCTACAGTTTTCTCCTCTGTAAGAAGGAAAGATTAGACAAGATAGTTTCTAAGGTCTTTTCTAGCTGTAAGTCTATGATATTAAAGTCACAAAATCCAATGGCCATTTTTCTTAGTATCCTTGACTTTCCTCTAACATTCTACTATGATCTTTTTTTTGAAAAATACCCTCTATTTTTGTATTCTGTGACACTAAATTTTGCTGGGTTAATGAGGTCACTTTCTGTCTCCACTGGTTTTTCAGGTTCCTTTGATTTTCTAAATGTGGACATCTTTCAAGATTCTTTGCTCTCCATCCTATTCATTCCTATTACTACAGTATATTATTTGGTGACCTTCTCTACTCCTGTAATTTCAGTTTTAAATTCTATAGAGATGATTACTACATCTAATTTTTTCCCTAAATTCTATTGTCACATTTCCATTTAGCTACTATTTCCACCAGGAAATATGTCCTGTTGACACCTAAGATCCATATTACAGACTGATCTAATAGCTTTCCTTGCAAAAAACCTCTCCTCTCTCTGAATTTCTGTTTCTGATTGTCACATTCTGATTGTCACTAGTCATTCAGGCTCAGAACCTACAATTCATCTTAGACTCTTGACTCTCCCTTTTGTAGCCAATCAAATGCTATGTCTTGATGAATCTACCTTTGTACCATCTCCTACCCCACTGCTACCATTTTAATTTAGGCCCCTCATGAACTCTAATTTGCACTAATAATTAATATTAACATCTCTTTTTTCAAATCCATTTTCATACCTTTGCTATTTATCTCTCCTCTCTGCTGAAAACTTTTATCTAATTTCCTCTGTCTCCTTCAATCTTGTTGTCTTGATCATCTCTTCTTATTTGCTGATGCTGTCATACTGTTCTACAAAATTTCATAACTAACCACTCTCCCTTTACTTCATAATGGACATTAGCCTCTTTGACTTTCTTCTTAAGAAATATTACCACTCTTCTATATTGTCTTTTGTTACCTCTTCTTGTTTCCATCTCTGGTACATGTCCTTTTACAGTCTTGAGTGAGAAGATGATCTAAATTTCTTAAGTCTCATGAGCTCATTTCCTATATTCCTTATGCCAGTGGATTTATCTGAAACGTGCTGGGCAAAGGCACAGGTATTTAGAAAGGAATCCCTGAGGCAATATAACATATACTCCTTTACTCTGCCTCTCTTTAATGCATTATCATTTAATGCTCTAGTATTTTGTCCTTGTAGAATCAGTGTCATTTTGTTCAAGTATCAAACCTAAACTACAAGAGCCTGAGTCAGGTCCAGTCCAGATCACATAGGCTCTGCTTTTTCTAGATATTTACTAGTCACCTCATTAATGCATCATTTAATTTTATCAGGAATAGGGAAGTTACTGGGGCAGTTAGGTGGCACAGGGGAGAGAATGCAGGACCTGGAGCCAGAAAGACTCATTTTTATTAGTTCAAATCCAAACTTAGATACTCGCTAGCTGTGTGACCCTGGACAAGTCATTTAACCCTATTTGCTTCAACTTTGTCATCTGTAAAATGAGCTGGAGAAAGAATGGCAAATTACTCCAATATCTTTGCCCCCCCCCAAAAAAAAGCCAATGGAGTCATAAAGAGTAAGACATGACTAAAAAGGTCAAGTTAACTGGCTTATAATTTCTCTTTTGGGGCACTTGCCCCCTCTCCAATCCTTCAACAGATTTCTACCATTCCCTGGTCTTTCAAAGATTACTACAGGGCAGGTAGGTGGCTAGAGCACCGACTATGGAGTCAAGAGTACCTGAGTTCAATTCTGGCCTCAGACACTTAATAATTACCTAGCTGTGTGACCTTGGGCTAATAACTTAACCTCATTGACTTGCAAAACCCTAAAAAAAAGAAAAATCACTGCCAGTGGCTCAAGCATCATATCTTTGAGTTTCCAAGGTTGTAGGTCATTGAAAGTAAGTTGAATTTAAATCAAGGAAATTTAGGTGCTTTCTTAAAATTTCCTAAATTATACTTGGCATTGAAGCAGATAGATGACACTGTAGATAGAGAATGGGGCATGTAATCAGGAAATCCTGAGTTCAAATCCAGCCTCAGACACTTAATGTGAGACTTTGAACAAGTTACTTTTACTTCAGTGTGCTTCTTTTTCCTCATCTGTTAAATGGAGATAATAACACCTACAAGTATTGGGAGGAACAATGGAGATAATAATTGAAAAGTAATTTATCACTCTGCCTAAACCATAGTTAAGTCCTATAAAATATTAGTTATTATTATTAGCCATATTTGTTCTGTCCTTTCTAGTCCAAAACTCATTCCCTTGGTTATCAACAAGTTTTATCTACCAAAAACACAGGCTTTTTTAACTTCCTCTTTAAACCAGATTGTTGTTTTTTTAATGTGTTGTTTTTTTGGGTTTGGCTTTTATTTTTCTTTGTTCTCATTATTTGTCAATTTACTCTGAGCCTTACCCATTCTGACATTATTCTTCCCTGACCATATTGTGTGTGTGTTTGCAGTCACCCTCTGTTACCTACTTTTGCTTCTATCTTCTATTTTTGTCCTTTTAACATCAAATTTCCTTGCTGAGTTTCCCGGGAAACATGGGCCCGAGGTTGTAAGTAGGGAAGCGAGGGAAGTTCCTGTTTTCCTTTTTATTTGCTCCATGTTCTATGTTCTAATTCTAGATGAATCATTTGCCTTATTAATATACAGATTCCATTTAGCAGGAACTGCAGTGAGCAATACTGGTTCATTTTCTATTTAAAGACTTCATCCATCCTCAGGTTCCTCTCATCTTTTCTGGGTGATGCAGCTTTTTCTATTATTTTTCACTGAGAACTGAAGGCAGTAAACTAATTGGGGCCAACTGGTGTGTAGGAGAGAACAGTTTATTTTACAAGGAGCATTCATTTTAAGGTATTGCTGTTTCAGAGAAAAAGTTTCTAAGCAGCAAATATTTAAATCTTTTTAATTCTTTAAGTATAGTCATAAAACTTCATACAGGAAAGTTGCTGTGGTCACAAACTAGTGACTAATTCAATTCCACAAAACACCTACTATCTCTTGGTCACTGGGGAGAATACCAAGACAAATTGAAACAGTTCCCACTCTCAAGGATCTTGCATTCAGTTAAGGGGAAATCACATACTTAAGCAAAAGTAATCATAAAGAAAATATTTTGTTGATGTATTGAAATAAGCCACCTTTTCCCTATGGAAAACTAGACACTACACAATGCTTCACTGGAAAGTCTTCCTTGACCCATGGCTTGCCTCTGAAATGGCTCCTCTGTCCTTCCAAAAAATAGTGTCAATTATCATTGGGGTACATCATTGCTAGGATTGTAGATGGAAGCATGAATTGAGTATATCAGTATTTGCTCATTGTCTTGATCCACATAATTTACTTGTGTGGAAAACATGGTGAGTGTTGGAGAATAGACTTTCACAAAATCCCAAGGTCATTCTAAGTTATTCTAATCTGAATCTTTGAAGTGTGAGAAGGTTCTTGGGATACTAATTTGCATGGATATCTTTCCCTGTATATTACTACCTCATATAGTGCTTTAAAGCAGAGGCATCATCTCCTGCTGGTGACTGTGACATACACAGAGACATCTACATACCCATGAAGATGGATAAATAGGACCTATTTAAGGGCATAATAAAGATTGACTCAATTCTTTAAATCAATCAATCAATAAGTCTCTAAGTACCCAATATTTGCAGGACATGGATGAAAGCAACATGAAACAATCCCTTTGAAAATCCCATTTGCAAATTGGCAGTTATTTGAAAATAGGTTTTCCTTCCTAAAGGAAAATAACCTAGTCTGTTGTAAGTTAAAATCTTTATAGAGATGCCTCATCTAATGTGAGAAGCAGTATAGCTCAGACACATTTGAATCACAACCTGGGGAAGAATTTTTCGTCTGGGCTCAACCTTGAGTTATTCCATCTCCTTGTGTTTTCTTTTCTTGTAGAGCAATTGAATGAACACAATTACTAAAATCACTTAAAAAAACATGATCAGAAAAAATATACTTTGCAAATTGGAAATATACTTTGCAAATTGGAAATGCCTAAACATGACAATTAAAAACAAAAAGATAAAAGTTGTATAATTAAAGAAAAAGGAATCCTGTCAAACAAATCTTAGTGACTTTCTGATTGCATATCTTTTTTCTAGATAATTTTTAAAAACTTTAACAAGATACGTTGTTTTCTCCTTTCTATCTCTCCTCATATGGAAAGGTGAGAGGGAAACACAGCCTTTACAATAGATAAGCATAGTTTAATAAAACAAAATATTAGCCATGCACAAAAATATGTGCTTTATCCTGCCATTTAGTCTATCAACTCCGTACAGGAGGTAGGTAGCATTCTTTATTAATGGTTCTTTGGAATTATTCT
Source organism: Macrotis lagotis (assembly GCF_037893015.1). Taxonomy (NCBI): domain Eukaryota; kingdom Metazoa; phylum Chordata; class Mammalia; order Peramelemorphia; family Peramelidae; genus Macrotis; species Macrotis lagotis. The sequence continues at coordinate 777,203,807 of NC_133658.1, forward strand.
TGGCCAATATATTGACCAAAATTCTTCCATCTCTCAAAGTTGTTTACTTTTATAATGATGTCAAAGTATAAATTATTCAGAATATATTCACTTCATACTACAACAATATGCATATATGTTTTCAGTTTTCTCTTTGTCCCTCTCATAATTTCTTACAGAATAAAAATTTTCTCTTACATTCATGAAATAAAATTTGTCCTGCCTTCCTCCAGCTGATGGAAATCACATTAGTTTCTGATTCTTTGTTGCCACAAAATGAGCTACTAAAATTTTTGTATATAAGGAACATTTTTTTCTCTCTCTTGATCTCTTTGGGATATAGGCATAGTTTACTAACCTTGGGAACAGAATTCCAAATTGCTTCCCAGACTAGCCAAAATAATACACAGATTCTAAAGTCCCTGTCTTCCACATTCCCTCAAAGCTTGTCATTTTCTGTTTTTGTTAGCTTTCCAATCTGATATGTTTTAGATAGAATGAGGCTAGTTATTCTGATTTGATGGGTATGAGGTAGAGGTATTTAAATTTTCATTCCTCTATTTTTTTTTGTTTTTGGAGTATTCAAAAATATAACTATAAATAGGTTGTATTTCTTCCCTTGAAAACTACCTGTTCATATCTTTTAATCATCTATTAATTGGGGGAATGGTTCTTACTCTTTTAAATTTGAATCAATTTCTTAAATATGCTCTACATTGTAAGTTTAAAAGAAAACCTTGTAATAAGGATGTTTTTCCTAGTTAACACTTCCTCTTCTACTTTTAGGTGTTTTTTCTGCCAAAATATTTTAATTTTGTGCAATTAAAATTGCCTATTTCATATCCTGTGATTATATCCTTGCTCCTTTTATTTGTTCATGATACAGACTTTTATAGTAGGTCATGTATCCATCTGAAACTTATCTTGGTACAGGATATGAGGGGTTGGGGGACAGCTAGGTGGCACAGTGGATAGAGCACTGACTTTGGAGCCAGGAGGATGGGAGTTTGAATCTAGTCTCAGATACTTCACTGTGTGACCTTGAACATGTCACCTAATCCTAATTGCCTAGCATCTAAGGTCATCTCCAGTTGTTCTGATTCATATCTGGATATGATTCATATCTGGTTACTGTATCCAGATAGCTCTGAAGGAGAAAGTGAGGCTGGTGACTTAGCACAGCCCTCTTCACTCAAATCGAATTCATGTACTTTTCATGGCATCACCTCCTTAATGTCGTAGTATCTTTGCCAAGAAAACCTAAAATAGGATAATAAAGAGCAAGACATGACTACTCTGGGAGCTGCGATTTGGGGTTTATTCTGTATGTTGTACATTTACCATGATTTGGGTTTCTATAAAGTATAAGAGTAGTTTGCTCATAAAGGCTGACTGAGATAAATATAAACATTGTTGCCATTTTATAGATGAGAATACTGTGATCCATAGTCATTCAGTTAGGATGTAGCAGAACCTAGGATCTTTTGAATCTAGTTCTAATACTCTTTCTATTATTCCACTGGAAGACCAACTTGACTTTTTGCTGTTATTATTTTATTTAATTTGTTCATTCATTCATTCATTCATTTATTTGTTTGATTGTTTGTATATTTATTTATTAAAAAATGCTTTATGAAATATTGACCGAGAGGAAAAATAATATGTGAAGAGTATTAAATGCATAAAGACTGGACCTAACTACTAGCTTTATTGCTTACCATTTGTGTGATCCAAAGTAAGTCATTCAATGTATTTTAGCTTCAGTTTCTTTATCTGTAAAATAGGCACAATGGTATTTGCATCACCTTCTTCTCAGGGCTATCTATATTTATTGGCTTCAATATGCATAATACAATATTTATGTGTATATACATATATATTGTCTTCAATCTTTAAAGAGGTTAAGTGATTTGTTTGGAGTCACATAATAATGAGTGTCAGAGATGGGATATGACCACTATTACATTGCATTGCCTCTTAGGAAGAACTGAGTAAACTAAGGGTTTTGCAGTTTAAACTGGCATACCTGGAAATGAAACAGAGTATGTTTTAAGAGACTGACTAGTGTTTTAGACTATTCCTAGCTCAAGTGAGTAAGGAGGCAATTTACATAATTACTTTTGTATTGTCACAAACTGTAGTAAACTAGTACTGATTACTAGATTAATATATCATCCCCTCCTATTTTCAGGAAGGTTTAGCAAAATAGTTTTGTACTCTGATCACCAGGCAGACCGTAATGATAAAGAGGAAGCCCAGGGAAGGAACAGGACAGGGTCTTGGTCCCCACCATGGAATGGCACCCATCTTCAAGGGACTGCCCATCTTCCTGTTGGGTCTCTTTGGAATCCTGCATAGGTGAAAGGAAGCCTTCATTAATGGATCATGACAAAGACTGGGATCTTTGTAGAAGCTGAAGGGAAAACATGAATAGGATTCTCAGGGCAAAAGTGTGATTGTAAATGTTTATAAATCAGCTCTCCAATTAAAAAGATACACACTTCATACTTTTAAGTTTAATATGTATTATTAACATTTTCTTCTTTTTTGATGCTTGCTTTATTTTTGAAAAGGGAACCAAACAGAACCAGGAAAATAATACACACAATGATAATAACAATATAATTGGGAAAACCAACTATAATTTGATAAAAAAAAATGAATGTTCTAAAATTAAAAAGAACAAATTGGGCTCTAAAAAGAGATTAGGGAGGAGTTAGGTGGTGAAGCGGATAAAGCACCAACCTTGAAGTCAGGAAGACCTGATTTCAAATTATGCTTCAGATTAATCCTGATTGTCTTCTCTCTCTCTCTCTCTCTCTCTCTCTCTCTCTCTCTCTCTCTCTCTCTCTCTCTCTCTCTCTCCCCCCAAAGAAAGAGATGAAATTATTTTCTTTTATTCCTTTCTTGAAGTTCAGGTATGGAATGGTATGCAACAATACAGAGTTTGGTTGTTTTTTTAATGTGCTGATTTCTTTTTGCCAAATGTTTGCTTTATTTCTTTCCTCTTTTCTTTTTAAGTTCCTTTTATAAAGAACACTTTTAGGGTTGGAAGAGGGGAGGGATGTAACTCTAAGAATGTAAAAACAAAATATATAAATTAAAATCTATTAAAAACTACTTAAAAGCTGTTATCAATCAACTTTTAACAATCAATATATATTTTGAGTATTCATTGTATTTTTGTTCTACTGAGTATTTGGGGAGTTGATAGATAAAAAAATTAATCTACTGCTATATTGTTAAAATTTAGCATCTAAATGGAAAGGTTATTTTTCTAAGTTAGTCTGTTCAGAGTGACATAGATATGGGACAGATTTCTGTTGCATCCTTCTGCATTCTTCTCCTTCTTAGCTGAACCATATTGCCATCTCATATCAACTCCTTCCAGTAAACTGCCCTCGATTCTTGGATTGTGCTCCTCCCTAAAAACAATATTTGAAATAGCAACCAATACTAGCACAGTACTCAGGATATAATAATAATAATAATAATAATAATGATGATGATGATGATGATGATGATAATGATGATGAACATAGTTCTTACTTTGTGTGGACATTTTACTAAACAATTTACAAATACAATTCTATTTGGACTTCACAATCATGAGAGGTGTGTTATTATTATCCCCATTTTATAGAAGAGGCAACTGAGACAGGGAAAGATTAATTAACTTGTTCAAGGTCATACAACTAGTTAGAGTTTGAAACTAGATTTGAACTCAGGTCTTAACTTTAAGCTCTGTCCTGTATATTTACTCTGCTCCCTGGCTACTTAATTAATGATTTTCCCTTCTCCTACCCTCTTTCATTTATTAGTTTCCTTCAAAGCTCTCCTTTTATCAGATATCTTCCATGATTTTCCCCATTTCCAGTTGCAGAACTCCCAATTTTCTTTGTTTTTATTTTGTATGACCTACATCTGTATATGAAGAAAAGACAAATGAGTCCAACCATCACCACAGACCACCATTTCCTCTCAATCCCTAAGAAAGATAATATAAAACTTTGAGTCCGATAATCCATGGCTAACAGTCATTTCTATACATCAGAAACACTACTCTTACTTTAAGCCTGGTACCTAAAACTATCATCAAGGGAAACAACCCCTGTGGAGAATGGACCTGCTATTTCAATATTAACCACTGACCACTTGACATCACTGTAGAAGTAAGCCTAAGTGTCCCTGAAATTGCAGTGTCTACCATACCAAAAACATTGGTTCTGCTTCCAGCTTAGTCCCAGAGCTATCATCTAGGTGAGCAACTCATGGAGAGCAGGTTTCCTTGTCAAGTGTCACCTTGATAGAGTAGCTCCAAGATAATTAAAATAACAAAGCATGTGTTCTGTACAAGTCAAACCATCACCACCATCTTTATTTCTATTTCCCTTGGTCCAATGGAGATAGTCCAAGACCCAGGTCCTAGAACCCAGGGGAAATCAGAACTCCCCAAACCACTAATACTGCTTCCAGCTCAGCATCCATAGTCATTATTCAAGAACTCACCACTTGTAGGGGCAGCTAGGTGGTGCAGTGGATAAAGCACTGTCCCTGGAGTCAGGAGTACCTGGGTTCAAATCCGGTCTCAGATACTTAATAATTACCTAGCTGTGTGGCCTTGGGCAAGCCACTTAACCCCATTTGCCTTACAAAAACCTAAAAAAAAAAGAAGGTGCCACCCAAGTCCTTGTATCATCAAATAGATCAACGTAAGAGGTGACTGGTTTCGTCAGTGGAAATGACATTAAAGATGCTTTACCATCTGCTTTGCCTTTCTGACTTGCTGTCAAAGCTTCTTTTATCTATTGTCTGATCCAGTTAGAAAATGAACTCTTCATGATCAGTCTGTTTTACTTTTCTACATATATTCCCCGTATTTTGCATATAGAAAACTTGCAAGTACTAGGGGCAGTTAGGTGATATAATGGATAAAATGCTGTTCCTAAACTCAGGAAGACCTGAGTTCAAATCTGCCCTCAGACACTTACTAATTTTATGATCATAGGCAAGTTACTTGACCCTATTTGCCTCAGTGTTCTCAACTGTAAAATCAGCTGACAAAATAATAAAACTCTTGAAGGTTCTTTTATTGAGAAAACCCAAAATGGGGATATAAAAAGTTAGACATAACTGAAACAACTGAACAATAACAACAAACTCTTAATAATTTAAAAAAAAAATTTATTCTTGCCTTTTTTCCCAACCCCATCTTCAACCCTAACTTTTGCAGAATGATATTACTTGAGGTCAGGAACTGTTGTTTTTCTTTGCATCCTGAGTGCCTGTATATTGGTTGTCACATAGAAAGTACTTAATGAATTCTTGTTAAATGCATAAACATAGGTACAATTTCTAGGAAGCAACATCTATCTTTTACTCCCTTGGGAAGTGATATGGGAAAGTCACTCAGGAGCAGAATGCCAGGGATCTCTCCTCTTAAAGCTTCATACCTCTGGCTTCTCTTTAGACTATTTTCAGGCTTAGCCAGATGACTAATATAGGATACTAAACTTCAGAAAAGGTGTCCTTGAGATAACTTGAGAGGACAGGCAAAGCGATCATGGATAACAACTCCTTTAATCCAAGCCTAACCTGGACTGGGAAGCCTGATAATGACTTAATCATGATAATTGAGATGTTTACACATGCAAAATGAAATTCTGCTTATATTTCATGCTGGCAGGGGGTGGTTTATCATTATTTATCCCACAGTCATGTTTGGAAATTGCTAGCCAATTAAAATGCACAAAGTTAGCAAAATTGGTTAGTCATTTTCCCAAACACGTAATCTGAATGTGCTGTAAATGAGCTTGCTTTGAAAAGTTCAGTGAAGTATACAGATTCCAGTTACTGGTAATGACTTAAAAGAGGGCAATAAAAATGCCAGAACGAAGAGTGGATTTTAGCCTCTGTTCTTGATGTGGCTCACTGAAAACTATAATTGAAACGACTGGATGAGCTGTGTCTTCCAAACTTTGTCTTTGTTGCATAGGGACTCAGAGAGACATGGAGGACATGGGGAGAGCCCCGGAGCAGTCACTCTGGCTTTGGATCCCTCTATTATAATTGTCAGGGTAAATCCCTGGGGTTTCTTGCAAATCTGTCTATCTATAAAGACTGAGATTAGAGTCTCTCTAATATCAGCTAGTTTACACTGTAATTGTGCTTTAAAATATCTCCATTTGAGCAATGTTACCAAACCTTGCAACATAAAATTTACAATAATTCCAGAAGGAATTCAGCTGCTCTTCTATCCACATGGGTCCCTGAGTTTCTTGAAAAGAAATTAAAAAGAAAGTCACCCTTGGGGATCTTAAAATAAATTATTAGAGAAAAAAATAAAACAATACTTAGGACGTGGTATATCACACTATGGAAATGATCATCTATAAGGAAGAACACACACACACACACACACACACACACACACACACACACACACACACCAATACAGAGTATTCAACTAGTGCACCAAAAGTAATGTTCTTCATTTTCATTGCTTGACATTAAGCAAGACTTCTTGAATGATTTCTTCATGACTGGAGTAAGCTAGTTGAGTGCCTACAATGAGAACTTTAAAAAAAAAACCATACCTTCCATTTAATTCATTGCATTGAGGCATCATCAAGTAATGGATAGAAAACCCAGGAAGACCTGAATTTAAGTCCCAACTCCAACGCATAATGACCTGGTAACTTTGGGTAAGTCACAACTTCTTAGTGCCCCAGGCAATCAATCATATAAGACTAAATTTCAGAGAAATGTTCAGTTCTTTAGTCCCACCATTCACCTTCTAAATGAAAGAAGAAAACTAACATAATCACAAATGGAAATTATGCAAACCTAGCTTGATTCCCCTATCTCTCAATTTTGTTGTGAGTTTGTTCTTGTCTGGTTGTTTTGGTTGTGTCTGACTTTTGTGATCTTTGGGTATTCTCATGGTATAGAAAGATTGATTGGCCATTTCCTTCTCCAACTCATTTTACAGATGAGATAACTGAGGTAAGACCTTCCCAGGGTCACAAAGTTAGTAAATGTCTGAGGCCATATTTGAACTCAAGTCTTCCTGACTCCAGCATCCAGTGCTCTTTCCACTTTGCTACCATGTTGTCTTTAGTTGTTGTGAATATCTGAAAATACAAAGGAATTTCCCTTGTCTAGGAGCACCCAGATTCTTTATGCCCCCCCCCAAGAGAATGGAATAATCTGTCCCAGAACACTAATTGAATTAGGACTGTCCTATGAAGACTCTAGCCTATACTAAGAAACAGAATTGCTATCCCAACATCTCTTTCACTCAATTAGGAAGCTATCAGACTTGTACTGAACATTCTGAATTTCTGTATAATCACTAAGTTAGCCAGCTAATTTGCTGATTATCTCCTGACTACTCTCCTAGTTTAAAACCTCCATTCCAACCGAAAACATTCGCTCATTGTTCCTTCAAAATATCAAGGACTTTTCCATCTCTTTACATTTGTTCATGTTTTCTCCCAGAGGAGAATGCCCCTTCCCTCCTGTCTCTACTTGCCTGTGCTTTACATATTCTTCAAGAGCCTTTTCCTCTAATCTTCTCTGTGAAGTTTTCCATGATATTCTCAACCTATAGGTATTACTCCCGACCTACTCTGAAGTTCTTGTACATAGAAATAATTATATTTGTCTCTTATTTAGCATGTAGAATATGTTCCCTTGTATTATTTTTCTTTCTATTTACATTGTATAGCTTCTCTCCTTTATAATATTGTGTCCTCAGGACCTAGGGCAGTTTTACACATATAGTAGATATGCCATAGATGTTAATGTTGATGGTGATAGTGAAGATATTGCCATATGAAAAAAAAAAAACTTGGACTAGCATATAAAGTTCAAGAAATACAAAGTTTTCACTCAATGTGTTTGTATTATTTTATTTTGTCTTTCTAATTATTTTTAATATCATTTTTTTTGGCAAGGCAATGGGCTTAAGTGATTTACGCTAGGTCACATAAGTAGGTATTAGGTGTCTGAGGTCAAATTTGAACTCAGATCCTCCTGACTCCAGGGCTAGTGCTCTATCCACTGTACCACCTAGCTGCCCTCTTAACATTTTTTTCAATTGAGTTTCAAATTCTCTTCTTTCTATCCCTCCCTTATTCATTGAACAGGCAAACAATAAGATATCATGTGATACATTTGAAATCATGCAAAACATTTTTATATTAGCTATATTGCAAAAACGAGTAAAAAGGTATGATTCAAATTGTATTTAGAGTCAGTTGATCAGTTTTCTCTCAAAAGGAACATAGCATTTACTTGGTGCAGAAAGAAAGTAAATAAAGGTTGTATTTTGGAAATGTTCTTACCAAATTTTAGCATGCCCTTTTCCTCTTCAGTACTTTGCAATCAAATCAATCAAATCTTACCTATCCTATGCTTGACCTGATTGCAAAGTTCATCTTGACAGGTAAAGGGACTGAACCTGTCTTCTAATTGGTATAAGGGATTTTTTGAGAAGAAATTCCCTCTGCAATTGCAGGTTGGAATTCTCTATAACCTTACAACTTAAGAGAGTTGTTTAAGACATTACAAGTTAAATGATTTATCCAGGATCATGATAAATGTCAGAAGTGGAACGTGAACCTGTCTTCCTGACTTTGAACCTGGTTTTCTACCCTCTACACCATCCAGATTCTCTCTGGATAGCTTATCTGAAAAAATAATGAGTTTGAATAAAAGTATTAATGTGTTTGGTGCTCTCAAATTATACTGCCAAGGCATCCATCAACTCTTGCCTGCCAAGTTGACTGGTCTTTGGAGAAAAATCAGTCTCATTGGGTCCCCAATCCCAAGGGCCATAAGTCTTTTTCTTAATTGAGAACAAAAGATTTTCCTCTGCTGAAAATGAGGAAGATTCCCTCCAATATACTGGATGAGGAAAAAAATTCCTGATTTTGATCTAACAGAAGACTAATAATATCCATTGAAGCCCATGATACTTTTCCACAGAAAACTACCTGTCCCTTAGAATTGGACAGTATCCCTCCAAATCTGATAAAAACCTAATTTTTAAGTGCAGCTTTCTTATTCTCATCTATTAAACAATTTTATTTAACAAAGCCATGCTATATTCATTTCTGGGGTTGCTTTGTTCTTATTTCTTTCTTGAAAATAAAATCTTAGTTATTTAGCTTCTCTCCTACTAATCAGCCTTAATGACTGGAGACAGGAAATAGGGCAGAGTGAGAGTTTATAGGTATGCCAATATAACCCTCATAAATGGTGCTATGATCAAGATTTAATCACAAACCATCTTTAATGAGTGGCTTAAAGAGCTTATTCGTGGATTTGAATCCTCCTTGAATCCAGACGCTCATCCCAAATGCTGCAGGACTTTAAAGAGACTATATTTATGGCTCATTAATAATGATTGGTTTCCAAAAGGAATGTATTTTACATAATCATGAAGACAAAGGAGGTTTTTTTTTAAATGTACCATGCTGGTGACAAAATGATTGATGCAACTTACTCACAACGATCCTATTCCTAACAAAGCTGAGATTTTATATTTGATTAATTACTGCCAGTGAGCCTAACCTTCAAATGCTCATATCTTTTTTCTTTTTGGATTACTGATAAATGTTGTTAGTTACTTGTTTTCTGCTTGCAGAATGATCTGGTGTGCTCTCCTGTCTTTTTTTTTCTGACTTTGATTGACATTACTGAAATTCATATTGGAGATTGCAGAAGAAATTGTCTGACATATCACCTGAGGGGATAATGTGAAGAAAGAGTAGAGAAAGAATGAAACACTTTGCCTCTGACAATTACAGGAAATATGGGGGGGGGGGATGCTTCTTCTTGGTATTTCAGAATAGTGAGAGAAAAGCATATTGAGTTGGCACATGTTTTTGAAAGTTTATACTGTATCTCCAAAATGCCATATTTTGATAAATAGATTGAAGAATATACCATGTCTTCTGTTTATCAATCTTCAAAGTGGTGTTATTACAAACCTCTATCAGTGCATAAATAATTATGGAATTCTCTAATAAGAGTTAAAGCCCCAACTTACCTTTCTAGTCTGATTCCACACAATTCCCTTGCTGGTTTGAATGACTAAATATGTCGACTTTCTGTGTGTTATAAATGGCATCCCATATCCTCTCTCTAAGCATTTTCACAGGCTGGCTGCTAGGTCCAGAGGGCTATCCTTGCCCCTCAGAATGTCATTTACTAAAAAAGGTACATTGTGATTCTTTTAGTTGTTTTTGTTTACTTTGGTGTTTGTACACATTGTTCTCTCCAAAAGTATATAATATCCTTGAGAAAGTTTAGCCTCCCATCTCTTCAAATTATCTTCAAATACTTTTCTCTCATCTACAACAAAATTCCTAGAAAGAGCTGGAGATACTCATTTTTCTCCATTTTCTTGGCTTCAACTTACTTCTCATCTCCCTTGTAACCAGGCTTTTAACTTCCATCTTTCTAACTCTTTTTTTTCCAAGATTAATAATTATCTCTTAATTATTAAATTCAATGGCCTTTCTCATCTCCATCCTTATTAATCTCTCTTTGACTCTGCTACAATAGCATCAAATGCACTTCCTTTTCCTTGGATTTTTGTATTAAATTAATTTGTATTAATTTGTATCAATTCATTCTTCTGGTTCTAGGTGACACAATGAATAGAGAACTGGACTTGCAGTCAAGAAGACCTGGATTCAAATTCTGTTTCAGACACATAATAACTGTATGATCCTGGGCAAGTCAAGTTGTTTTGGTTTCTTCAATTGTTATTTATCTCTTAGGATTGTTATGAAACTCAGGTGATGATGATGATGATGATGGTGATAGCAATCTTCCTATATGATGGGCTACTTCTTCCTAGCTTACTTTGTTTACTTTGATCATCATCCATCTTACAACCCTTATGAGATGGATTTATCTCAGGGTTCTATCCTGATACCATCTCTCTTCCATCTCAGTACTAACTCTTTTATTGATTTCATTAGTTCCTTTGAATTCATATATCATCTCTATGCATATACTCTCCAAATCTCCAAATCTAGGTCTAGCCTCTGCTCAAAGCTAGTCTGACATTACCAACTATCATTTAGATATCTATACCTAGATTCCTGAAGGTACTTAAAGTTCAGCATGTCTAGATTATGTTTCTTTCTAACATGGCTATTTCTCTTGATGGCACCACCATTCTCCCAGTCCCTAGGGTTGAAAACCTCAGAGTTATCTTCAACTCTTTACTCTCCTTCAACCTTTAGTCAATTGCAAAGTCTTATTCTGAATTTACAATAGTTGTTGAATTTGTCCCTTTGTTTCTTCCCATACTGCAAACACTCTGGTTCAGACCATCATTTCTTGTCTAACTTACTTCAAAATGGTCTCCCTGTGCACTCTCCAATTCATCCTTCAATCAGTTGCAAAATCTAAATTCCTTAAGGAAAGGGCTAAGGTGTCTATGTGATATAATGGGTAGATTTTTATGCTTGACAGTTAAGTATACCTTCATTCAAGCACTAACTCTGTGACCCTACACAAATCACAACCTCTGTGAAACTATAATGAGGGGATATGGAGGACTTCACAGACATCAAGATATTTTCTACCTTTAAGTCTTTGATCCTGTGATTCTATGGCCACATTTCTTCTCTGCTCTAGAAGCTCCAGTTGCTTGAAACTAGATTAAATTCAAATTCTTCTCCACTTAAAGTTTATCATAATTATCCAAAAAATCATAGAACTGTATATTTCCTTTGACCTAGTATAATACTACTATTAAGTTTGTTTCCTAAGGTGATTAAGGAAAAAAGGCAAAGGACCTATATACTCTACAATATTTATGGCAGCTCTCTTTGTTTTGGCAAAGAAATGGAAATGAAGGATATGCTATTCAATTAAGGAATTACTAAACAAATTGTAGTATATGACTATGATGAAATGCTACTAGACTATAAGAAATGATGATCTGGTTGATTTTAGACAAAAAAATGAAAGACACATAGGAAATAATGAAAAGTGAAATGAATAGAGCCAAGAGAATGTTGTGCAGTAACAAAAATAATGTCATAAGAACAACTTTGAATGAGTAATTTATTTTTAGCATTATTAATTCTCAAATAAATTACAACGACTATATGAAGGAATATGTTATCCAACTCTGAGGAAAGAACTTGATAAATAGAAATATGTATATGTATAGTATAGTTTTACATATATACATAGGTACACACTCATATTTGTGTCTAATGGTAGCCTTCTCTAGGGTGAAGTGGGGAGGGAGCAAGGAAAAAACTACTTAGTAGAGAACAAAAGAAAACCAAGACAGAAGTACAGAAAAACAGGGAAACTTTGAAAATGAATAGTATTTATTACATAGTTTTTAAACTTTGAAATAGAAATTCATAATTTTATATATATTACATATATGTATAACTTCTTAAGCTGTGTACATGAAAACATTTTTGTTTGTTTCTTTTTGCATTTAAGTTGAAAATGAATAAAAAATGTAAAAAAAAAGACTATCAAGGCATCTAGGTGGCACAGTGGATAGAGCACCGGCCCTGGAGTCAGGAGTACCTGAGTTCAAATCTGACCTCAGAAACTTAATAATTACCTAGCTGTGTGGCCTTGGGCCAGCCACTTAATTCCATTGCCTTGCAAAAACCTAAAAAAAGGACTATCATAATCTATCTAGTTTTAGACTAACTTTCTGAATTATATATATATATATATATATATATATATATATATATATACGTATATATATACGTATATATATATATATATATATAATTTGCTTTTTTAAAAGTCATTTTAGCCACCTCCAACTCTTTGTGACCCCTTTTTGGGTTTTTAGGGCAAAGATATTGGACTAGTCTCTAACTCATTTCATAGCTAGTAGGTATTTGATGGCAGATTTGAACTCTGGAAGATGAGTTTTCTTGATTTCAAGACTAGTTCTTTATCCACTGTACCATTTAGTTGCCCCTAATTGTGTATTATTCCCCTTCAAACACCCTACATTTAAGCTAAACTGATTTAATTGCTCTTAATTCTACATAACAGTCTATCTCCCTTTCCTGCATAAGCTGTTCCTTGAGTTAGAAATGTCTTACTTCCTCTCTTCAATTTTATAACAAGAAGAATAATAGTCAATATTTATGTAGTACTTAAATGATTGCAAATTCACAGAAAATATTTCACTTGATTGAGATATTATCATTGCTACTGTGTGAGGTGGGTACCATTGTTACCTTCATTTTATAGATGAGAAAATTCATTCTCAGGGAGCATATGTGACGTTCCCAGGGTCCTACAACTAATTGCTCCAGAATCAGGATTCAAATGCAGGTCTTCTTGACTCCAAACCCAGGACCCTATTTATTGAAACCCCTAGCTATTTGATAGGATCCTTAGCATGCTTTAAAAAAAGTGCACCTCTACCTGAAAAATCTAACTTGATAACTCCCAGCTGGTAATATCATATTTCACTTGCTTCCCTGCACTGGTTTACCCACCTTTCTTGCTCACAAATGTGATTTCTCTTTGTGGCTCTGCCATGGCTGTCTCTCATGCCTGGAATCCTTTCTCCCCTCACTTCATCCTCCATGGTGACTTTCAGGACTCAGCTCTAGTACCACTAGCTGCTGATGCCTTCCCCTTTAAGATTATCATCATATATACCCCTTATCTATCTATCTACACACACACACACACACACACACACACACACACACACACACACACACACACATCTTGTATATATCTAGATAGCTACATATAGTCTTTCCCCTTAGAATGTAGCTTCTTGAAAGCATGGACTATATTGTGTTTTTCATTTGTTTTGTTTTGACTTGGTTCTCCCAGCTGATGGCCTTGTACCTGGAACTTAGTGAAGATCTAACAAATGTTTGTTGACTAATCATTCTCCTCCTCCCACCTCTCACTGAGAAATTACTTTGTCTCCACTCTGAACATATTTTGTTTTTAATTTTCTATGTATGTTGTTTCCCTGAATAAAATGTAAATTTCTCAGTCTATAGTTCTGAATAATAATAGTGAGTATTTATTTAATTCTTTAACATTAGCAAAGTACTTTACCAATATCCCACGTTATCTTCATAATAAGCCTGTGAGGTTGATGCATTATTCCCATTTTGCAGTTGAGGAAACTGAGGCAGACAGATGTAACATGCTTAGGGTAATACACAGATATCTGAGATTAGGATTTGAACTCAGATCTTCTTGACTCTAAGGTCAGTATCTATCCACTGCACTACCAAGATGCTCAGGGAATAATAAATATCTTCTCAAGCCTGATGAGAAGCCCTTCACTTTGCTGGGAATGCTACTTGATGAACCCTTGTATTTATATGCTGAAATTCAACTACAGTTTACTAGGCAATCAAGTCTGGGCAGGCCTTGGGAACTGCAGATGGAAAGACTGAGAAAGTCACTTGTTTTGCTCCAGAAGAAGTGATGAAGGCAGCTATTGATGGCTGGTAGAAGGATACTAAACCCAAACTGATTAGGAAGTAATTAAAGGCAGGAAAAAACAATCTGGCTGATGTAAATTACAGGAATCAGAAGAGCTTTTCTTCTTCAGGGACCTAATTTGAATGCTCTGAGAACACACAGGTCCTTGTGAATACACACACACACACACACACACACACACACACACACACACACACACACCACTCACAGATACATTCTAACATCCACACACATCCACACACACAAACACACATACCAGCCCAGCCCATTTAGGATATCAGGTTGGTTGGTTACTCAGAGTGCTCTGTGAATGCCTTCATCCCCTTTCCTTTATTCTGAGTAAATGAGTGCTCCACCGGATATGCTCATAAAGCCCTAACAATGAAAGGAATTCTAGGAGGTGATGCAAAAATGCCTGAAATTTCCTACTTACACTTCCTTTGAGCTCTGAGGTCAAACCTCTCATCACTGACTCTGGAAAGAAAAGTTAAAAATGTGAGACTGACGTCTGTCAACAAAAGAATGTACCCATTTGGCATATATGGCACCAAAGAATAATAGTAATAGCAAAAGGCAGGGCTACCTTTCTCACTTTGGATTTCCATCACAATCTATTTCCAGGGGATACAAACAGACCTTACTGAGAGTCAGACAGAAGGAAAAAGCTCTGCCTCACAATCTGTCCTGGACTCTTACTGAATTCAGGTCATTCTACTTACATGAGAGAAAATAAAAACCCCTGAAACCATCTGGGGAACAATTAAGCCACCTCTCGGACTTTTGCTCCCACTGTGACTGCCTTGATGGCTTCCTCTCTTCTCTTGATATCCATAGTCCCTCTTCTTCAGCTTCAGGGGTTTTGGGGGAAGGTGGGCTTAATTCTGTCTATTCCTTTAAAGCTGAAAATCCCCAAAGCTCTAGGATATCTTATCTGCTTGGAGTATATCTACACATTATCAGTCTTCCTCCCCAAAAGGCCAGACTGGATTTAGTGGCAGGCTAGGGGTATATAGGACAACGTAGCCTTGGGTCAGGATGGATCTTTAGAAGGGTTATTTTTGTATATTATATACATCCTAATAAAAATAGAGAAGTGCTGCAGACTAGTCATTCTAGGTTGTTGGATATATTGCAAATACACTGCCTTATTGGAAATTCCCTAAGTGAACTGATTGTTCCAGGTAGAGATAGGTCCCGAAAGCCCAGTAACCTCTGATCCTTATACTAGAACGGGCTCATGCGGAGATTTTTGAGCCCCTTCCAACCTTTCTACTTCTATGTTTCTTCTTCCTCCTACCATCCCTGATAATTATAAGCATTTCACAGTGAATTTCAAAGTCACCCATGTAGAAATTTAGAAAATCCTTCTTCTGAAAGTTTAGCATTGCACTTAATCTGTGACTATGACCTCACTAGTGATGTCAACATCATAATTCTTTACATTGGTAACTATACTTTCAGTTTAGCTGTTAGGAAATAGCACATGACTTAGTATCTGAGGTTTAAAACTGGAAAGAACTTCAAAAGGCACACAGTACAATCTCCTCATTTTACAGATGGGTAAACTGAGGCCCATAGAGTTCCATAATTACACAAGTAATAAATGTCAGAGATGGATTCTGATTTCAGGGTCTGAAGTATCATACTGTCTTGGTTAGCAATATGGTGACATTGATCTTCAAATTACATCAGGAAAATGCTTTTTTCAATGTGCCCATTGAATTTCCACCCATCCCACTTCCTTTGTTGAATTCTTACTTGTCTTCTAAAGTCAAACTCAGTCCTTTGTGAAGTATACTCTGGTCCTTAAAGTCAGTGAAGAACTCTCCTTTTACCCATGTTATTGTTGTTCAGTCATTTTTTTAATTGTTTCCAACTCTTCATAACCCCAGTGGGAGTTCTTAGAAGAAATAATGGAATGGTTTGTCCTTCTCTAGCTCATTTTTACAGTTGAGGTAACTGAGACATATTTTTACAGTGTCTGAGTCTAGATTTGAACTTAAGAAGATAGTTTTCCTTACACTTGGTTCAGTGTTCTATCCACTGTGCAACCTAGCTGCCCAGTACTTCCCTTATACCTCTCTTATGACCATATAGCTTATCGTTACATATTTTATTTGATTGTTTCTATATCCTGTACCCTTAATAGACTGAAAGCCCCATAAGGTTAGAAACTATGTTTCTTCTAAAGTTTGTGTCTCCCTCAGTAACTACCACAGAACAGAGCTCTGTATCCAGTAGGGTATTTAATATTTGTTGAATTGAATTTGTTAATCCTGTAAAGATGATAACTTGACAGGGTAAGAAGAGAGTTTCCCTATATCTAATGACAACTACAACTTGTTCTTATTTCAACTGCAGGTTCAAACAAACAGTAGGGGGCATTTTGGTCTTAACTTTTCATTTTTGCCCCTCTTTCTTGAGTTTTAAATTTTCTATTGATTATAAACCTTATATAATATAATATAAATATTTTATTCTAAGATACATGGGCTGGGGGTAATTTTAGTAGTAAACATTTCTTCAATGCCCATAATGGATCAATTCAAGAAAATGGGATTTTCTTAGGAGCTGAATTTCTTGTCCAGATGATGGTGCTAGAACAGTGTTCTTGGTCCTGTGTTGAAGACTGAAACTCTGAGTCTTTCATAAGTCTTAGATAGAAATAGGATTTAAAATTTTTAAAGTACCTTTTCCAGACTAATCATTATGATTATCATTAGCAACATCATATATTTATTGAGTAGTCACAGGGAATATAGAACAATGCAGACAAAGCACAGAATCTCTATGAGCCATAACATTCCCTTCCATATTGTAAAATACTTTAGTGGATTTCATTTATTCTATTAATGCAGCTCATTTGGCCAGTCTCAAACAGTTAGAAGGGATCTGAACAACAAAAAAGAAGGTTGTTTTTAAAGAACTGTAGTCTCTTAATAAATACTAACATTCTCCATATACAAATGCTCTTTATGAAGAATTAATGTGCCTGCTTTTATAATTCCAATAGCAAAAGAAGCATTTATAATAGAAAGGTTAGCTTATATGTTGCCACTGAAATGAATTCTTTCACAAAATGTATGCATGAATTTTTGAAAGCAACATTCTGAATTTCACAATATTGAGAGGAGTCATGCAGGCTGCTCATTCTATCATATAAAAGTTAATCAAGAGTGAGGTTCTATGAATGTAGCTACAAGTTTTACTTTTGTTTGGAAAAAAATACACTGACTTGGGGAGGGAGAGACCAAAAAAATGCTACTTAGCATTTCTGGACCTATCTCTACCTGGAACAATCAGTTCACTTAGGGAATTTCCAATAAGGCAGTGTGAGTTGTTTTAGATTTGTAGAATATTCAGTCACTTCCTCTTCCTCTTCCCTTACTTCTATATTAACTCTTAAAGAAGTGGTAGTGGAAGGAATAAAGTAGGTAATGTCTATCTCCCAGAAGCTCTGGCCTGCATCTTACTTCTCTCTTGTATGTGCCAAATGGCAACCAACTCTGATGCAAAGAAT
Source organism: Macrotis lagotis (assembly GCF_037893015.1). Lineage (NCBI taxonomy): Eukaryota > Metazoa > Chordata > Mammalia > Peramelemorphia > Peramelidae > Macrotis > Macrotis lagotis. The sequence continues at coordinate 777,221,805 of NC_133658.1, forward strand.
AAACAGCTTCTTCAGCAGTCACAAAAAGCAGACTTTCCCCCACCTCAAAAACCACCAAAAGGGATTGTGTTTTCATTCAAAGGCTATGAGGAAGGAAAGGTTAACTTCTTCCTATCCCCTTCACTGCCCTCTCTCCCAAAATGGTAACTGATAGAACTCAGCCACTATGAATCAGCAGCTTTCTCCTTTCTGCATTCTTTCCCATTACTATCCTCTTCACCATTTGTTCTGGGAACTGACTGGTGGCTTGTCCCTAAACCAGATCAGAGTTCTATATCACAGAGAGGCATCGAGCATTTATATCTTCACGTCGAGTTTAGAAAAATGCTTCATATTTATGTTTTATTTTATCCTCATCACATACAAATTAAACAGGGTTGATAATTTAATTTAGTTCACAGCAGTCAACAAACAAACCAATCAGTAAACATTAATAAGTATGTATAGGTGCAATAAATGAGACTTTGGTGGACTTGGAGTCAGGAAGCTCTGAGAACTAATCCTGCCTAAAACACGAGCTATGTAACTTTAGTCAAGTCACTTAACTTTTCTGAAATTCCAGCCATTCTCTAGGACCTGACCAGTTCTAATCCCCATTCTAAAATATGTATAGAAATAATTTTGAATCCCTGACATCTAACCTTTCCAGCTTTATGACTCTTCTTTTCCCATAAAATCTTGCTAAAGAATCATTTCACTAAAACATTTTCAACACAATCCACCCATAAGGTTTGAATTCCCCAGGCTTTAGTGACCTTTTCACTAAATCTGTTGTAGCCACACTCATGTTTAATTCACAATTTGACTCAGGTGTTTAACATCTTAAGCCCTCTTGATAAAGTTTCCTGATTGCCTCAATTTTTAATGTTCTCTCTTTCCTTGCATCTATTTATCTCTGAGTATTACATCCTACCATAGAATGTAAAGTCTTTGTGGGAAAGGACTGTTTTGTTTTTGCCTTTGTATCTCTAGTAGCCAATACATGACCTGGCACAACGTAAATGCTTGCTAAATATTTCTTGAATTGAATGTATTTGAAAGGTAATGTAGTACCACACAGAAGGATTGAGGACAGGGGAGTAATTAGGAAGATAACACTGGTAACTTTGGGGAGAGTGGATTAGGAAAGAAAATTACTGGAGGCAGTTAGATATATATTCTGTTTTGCATTAGATATATTCCATTTCCTCTCAGAGGGCAGAATTAGGAGCAGTTGATAAAATCTGCATGAGAAGCAGATTTCAGCTCAATTTAAAGAAACACTCCCTAACAATATGAGCTATTCACTAGAGGTCTCCCAGAGTCACCTTAGTGGATGGAGCACTGAACCGGAATGAGGAACACTTGAATTCAAAGACTACCTCAGTCATATCTATCTACTAGATACATTTCTATGTACTCAGCAAACCTCTCTGGGCTCACAGTTCTTGTTTGTGGCATTATAGCATTGTGCAAGTTGCACTAGATTTAGGCCTCTTTCAAGACTAAATCTATGTTCCTTTAATACTATTAAAGCTACTATGCTGAAATCAATCAATAAACATTTCTTAAGCATCTATCATACAGCAGGCATTGTGCTATGCACTGGAGATACCACATAAACAGAGGCAAAATATTTTCCTTACCCTCAAGGGACTTACAATCTAATGGAGCATGTTGTTAAAGAGATGGATGGGGGGGGGGGGGGGGCTAGGTGGCGCAGTGGATAAAGCACCAGCCCTGGAGTCAGGAGTACCTGGGTTCAAATCCAGTCTCAGACACTTAATAATTACCTAGCTGTGTGGCCTTGGGCAAGCCACTTAACCCCATTTGCCTTGCAAAAAACCTAAAAAAAATAAAAAAATAAAGAGATTGCATTGCTGTTCAAATGTTTGTTAATCTAAATGACTCCTAAAGTCCCTTCTAAATCTGCCATTATGCAATTGCTAGTAGTATCAGGGAGAGGTAATGAGATGGTAGCAGTGCTAGTAGAAAGGAAGGGACAGATGGAAGAGGGCGTATGTAAGTAGGAGTAACAGAACTTAGAAAAGAAATGAGGTGACTCACCTGATTCCCAGAAATTTTCACAGTATCATAAATATGTCAAATTAAGAAGCAGAGGTGGATTTTAAAGCTTTCAAAATCTACCTTCTTACTAAAAGAGAGAAATGATTGCCCATTGTTGGTTACTGCAAAATTTCCACAGCACTTTCTCATTATGACTTGGATCTCCCAAAGTACTCTGTCCCGATCAGACCTCATCTTTAGTTTTATGTTCAGTTCTGGGGCTACATTTTATGAGGAATATTGTTAAACTAGAATCTATCCAAAGGACAACTCTATGCAACTGCACAGTGGTAGAGTCAGAAGGGATCTTGGAAATCAGTCTAATCTCTACCTGAACAAGCAATCTCTTTAACGACATAGTCCATTGGATTGTAAACCTCTTTTTGTCTTGTCACTGTTTAGCATAGTGCCTGGTACATATTATGTGCTTAATAAATATGTCTTAGTTGATAGATGGATAGATAAGATGATAAAGGTCCTGGAATCCATGTCATCTGGATACTAAATCACATTTATCTCTTTCATTCTTCATGATGACTTTCCCAAATTTTTTCTTCTTGTTTCCACTTCCATCAATATCACCCCCCATCCTACTTTACTGAGTAGATCAGGAGTCACAAACTTCCTTATTCTTCCTCCTTCATACATCACGTCTTTTAATGTTAAGAAATTAAAAGCAATATTTTGTATTTGAGGCTACAGTACTATGGTAAACTCCATGAAGGCAATTAATGAATAAAAAAAATTGTTCTTATTACATTGCCTAAAATTTAATAGCTGCTAAAAATTTATTGAATTTTGAATGATTGAATGAACTCTTTAAAATATGAATCTATTTCTGGACACTATTTCATGAAGAAAAAACTAGGAGTTTTAGCTGATTACAAGGGGGTTTTGAGTCAATGGTATAATATGATCATATTACCTAAGAAGCTAATATTGTCCTAAGGATAATTTAGAGAGGTAGGGTATGCAGAGAAAGGTGGCATTTCTGTTGTTCTCTATCCCTTATTAGACAGCATCTAGAATATTAGTGTTCAGTATTGCTACCAAATTTTTTGGAAGGATAAATGGAATATCAAGTTCAGGGTCCAGCAAATAGGCTAGTTTGTTCAGAAAAGCAATAGAAGTTGATATGAGCCATAATACTCAAACACTGACATTACTTCCCCATCAGATTCTTATGGAGACAACTCAGAACCCAGAGCCCCAGAATAGCAATGGATTATCAGATCATTCATTAGCTCTATGTCCAGTGAAGGCCCTATGGCAATTGTCCCAGAAATAATAAATGTTTGTCATTCTTTTATACATTCATTCATTCAACAAGTCTGCAAAGGTTAACTGTAGCATATTAGGAGTAGTTTAAAAAATTAAATGGAAGGAGTGGTCCTTTATTCTTAAGTCAGTAGGAAACTTAAAGGGGTTTTTGATTATTTTGGCAGAAAAGAGTCAATAAAAGCAGGGAAAAGAGTAATGAGGATTGACATGGGGTGGTTAGAAAGAAGAGAGAAGTTATAGGAGTGTAGTAGAGGTGCAACTGAAAAGATAGCAACTGACTGAAGAATTGAAAAGGAATGTCTACAATTTTGTAATCATAGATAAAGGAATGGCAAAAGGAAGGAATGTTATGCCCTCAAGGGGCAATGGAGTAATTATCCAAAATAGTAGAATTTGGAAGAAGATTACAATTAGGAGAAAGGTAAGTAATGAGTTCTTTTTTGTACAAGTTGAGCTCGAGATGCCAATGAGATATTGCTAAGGAATTCGTTGGTAATACAGATTTAGGAGCAGCTAGGTGGTGCAGTGGATAAAGCACAGGCCCTGGAATCAATAGTACCTGAGTTCAAATCCGGTCTCAGATACTTACTAATTACCTAGCTGTGTGGCCTTGGGCAAGCCACTTAACCCCATTTGCCTTGCAAAAACCTAAAAAAAATAAAATAAAAATAGAATTCAGAAGTTGGATTAAAACTGGATATGTCCACTCCACTTGGTAGAAGTGATCATCGAACCCACAGAACTTGATAACATCATGAAAGAGAAAATGTAGAGAGAAGAGAAATAGATTCTGCAGAGAATCCTGGAAATAAACAGTGGAAAGAGAATTTGATTAGGAATCAAATTCTTAATTGGAATCCTACCTTTGCTTCTTACTAGATGAGTGACTTTGGGGCAAGGCATTTCATCTCTCTACTGTATAATGAGAATAGTGACAATGGATTTTAGAGTTAGAAAGGACATTTGAGACCATTTAGAGCAATCCTCTCACTTTGCCAATGAGAACAATGAAAATCTAAGTGAAAATCAGAGGAACAGAATCACGATTTGAACCAAAGTTTATTGACTCTCAATCTAATGATCTTTCCGTTATCCTAGGCTTGGCTTAGGCAACTTATAGTGCAGTTGAATAAGATAAGGAAGTAAAAGTACTCTGTATACTATAAGAAATGATGCAAATATACTATCATCTAATTATTTTAAGCTGCCTAAATTTTGCAATAGTTTCCATTGTTCTATCTATAGAACTTAAACAGTCTTATATTTTATTTTTTAAACTTGAATTTAAGACCATTATCTCTTTCTTCTCCTAGATCATATGGTCATCAGCCTCCAAATTTCTATACTTCAGATTCTTGAGACAATTGTTAAATCATCCATCATCCATCTTTTTCCAAGTCTGAGTAGTAATAACTCCCTGTCAGTTTTCATCTCAGATCTTTTCCCATATTTCTAATTGTTTTTCTTCCCTGCTAGTTTCAACTTTTAATTCTTTTAATTATCACATGCTGAGCTCCCAATAGGACTCAACCATCTACTAAAGCCCAACCTACCTATAGTGTAAAGGCAAGAGGAATTCTTGGTTCTTGATCCTCAACATTTTATTACTTGTTTGTAAGAATAATAACAGCATTCCTAACACTATCATCTTTCCTCATCTATAAAACAAGGATCACAATAGCACCTACCTCATGCAGTTGTCTTGAGGATCAAATGAGAAAATAATATGCAGCACATATGCAAATGTTCAAGTGTCACATAGATTTGATTATCATTATGATTATATTGTTTAATAATATGGTATCTAATGAATCTTCTCTTCCTTTATATTGGAAAACTGACTTGTTTCTGTTACTTTGGGGTGAATTTTTTTTGCATCTATCCCTTTTGGATTCTTTTTTTTGGGGGGGTCATTTCCTTTTTGTCTTGAGACGTTATTTGGCAGTTTTTTTTGCCTTAAGTTCTAGCCAGGAATAGTTGTTTTTCTGTTTCTGAAATTTTAAAGATCATACAACTGCCTGCCCTTTGAAAAGAATCATGAAATTCACTTCTCATTAGATCTCACTAGTTAACAAAAAACATCAGGGACTAAATGTTTGGGGAAAACATATTAGAGCTTCACTCAATATGTTGTCTTGATTTTCACCCAATAAAGAAGTTAGATATTGTGATTTTTTCTAATCATCTGTGAAATTGTGTGTGTGTATATGTGAGTTTTCTTTTTAGCAAGTCAGAAATCCTCTTTGTCCTTTTTGAGAAGTCATAGAGAAATAATCTTAGCGGCCTGAGAAAGTAAATGCCATTTACAAATATTTTCTTTCCTCTAAAAATAGATGTTAGGGTTAGGGTTAGGGTTAGGTTGTATCTTTTCAGCCTTCTTTGCATCCATTTTGGAGGATGGCTATCCATTGAATATATGGGAAAAAAACCTGTAATTTATATTTAGGAATACCTCTGAAGTTAGGAGGCACAGTGGATGGAGTACTTATGACTACAGTCAAGAAGACCTACATTTAAAACCAAGCCTCAGATACTTAGCTGTGTCACCTTGGGCAAGTCATTTAACTACTTTTTCCCTCAATTTCCTCAGTAATAAAAAGAGAATAATAAGAGTACTAATCTCCTATGGTTGTTGTGCAAATCACATGAGATAATATTTGTACTAGTAGGTGCTTTATAAATATTAATTACTTATCATTTTTTCAAAATCCTAATTGTGATATATAACCTTATCTGACCACAATAATCCAGGCATGGTCTAATTAGGGCATATTACAAAGGGATTATTCATGCCTCTATTTCTGGAAGTTATTTTTCTTGATGCAGTCCAAGATCAAATTAACTTTCTTTTGCTGCCATCTCACTCCATTGATTCATACTATCTTACAGTCCACTTAAATCCCCAGTCTTTTTATTTATTTATTCATTCCTCTTTCATTCATTTTTTATTTATTCATTTATCTCTCTATTATTTGTTAGTTTTTTTTGTTTGTTTGTTTATTTATTTAGGTGAAGCACTGGGATTAAGTAATTTGTTCAAAGTCACACTGTTATTAAGTATCAAATGTCTGAGATTGGATTTGAACTGACTCCAGAGCTGGTGTTCCATTCACTATGCCATCTGGCTGCTCCTTCCCTGATCTTTTTTTTAAGCAAACTACTGTCTACCTATAGCTTCCCTGTACTATACTTATAAATTTTATTCACATGAATAAAAACATACCTCCTAAATCCTAGAAATTTAAGATTAATGACTTGGATTATGAACAATAGAGAATAATCTAATAGTGGTTATATTTTACTAAAGAATTAAATCACACAATCTGAATTGGAAGGAATTTTAGTTGATTTCTAATCATACACACATCTGAGCAGGAGTCCTCTCTAGATAATCTCTAATAAATGATGATGCAAAATTCACTTAAAAACCTACAATGAACTCAGTAAGTAGAAGCAGCTCATTCCATCATTATATAACTCTAATTGGCAGGAATTTTTTCCTTATTTCTACCTATGTCTACCTTTCTGCAACTTCTATCACTATTACTAATTCTAGGACAAAAATAAATAAATGAATGAATCTAATCTTTCCATATTGAATACACTTTAGATATTAAAATGCAAATTATCAACCCCCCTCCCCTCTAATTCTTCTCTCATCCAGTCTATATAAATATAAATAACCCAGTTTCTTCAACTGTTCCTCATATTGGCATATCTTCCAGTCTTCTCAACTATTCTCCTTACCCTTCTCTATGTGCTCTCAACCTTATCAATATCCTTTCATCAATATCCTTTCTCCAATAAGCTGCCAAAATCTTGGCTCAATACTTTCTGTTGTATCCAGGACAGACTAACAAAGAATTATAATTTTGTTCAGAATGCTGTTTCTTTTTCTTTCTGTTTCTTTTAAGTGACTTACCCAAGGTCACACAACTAAGTATCAAGTGTCTGAGACTGTATTTGAACTCAGATTTTCCTGACTCCAGGATTGATCCTCTATTCACTCTGCCACCTAGCTGTCCCAAGAATACTGCTCTGAATATACCCTAAGATCACCAGATCTTGAATAAAACATTTTATTTTTGTTTATCTTGTAACATTTCATTTTTTAAAAATATTTTATTTTTCCCATCAAACATCAAAACAGTTTTTAGCATTCTTTTTTTTCAAGATTTTGAGTTCTAAATGTATCTCCCTCCTTCTCTCCTCTTCCTAAAATGGTAGGCAATATATATGAGTTATATATGTGTTATCATATTTCTATATTTAGTAACAGTTATGAAAGAAAAAATATATCAAAAGGGAAAAATCATGAGGAAATAAAGTAAAAAATATACTTCAATTTGCATTCAGAATTCATTAACTCCTTAGCTGGATATGGATAGCATTTTCTTTTGTGAGTTCTTTGTACTAGTCTTGAATTACTGTGTTGCTGAGAAGAGCATTTATAGTTGATTACCCCACACTGTTGCGGGTACTGTGAACAATATTTTCCTAGTTTTGCTCATTTCACTTTGCATCAATTCATACAAGTCTTACAGGTTTTTCTGAAATCTGTCTATTCATCAATTCTTATTGTAAAAAAGTATTTCAATACATTCATATACCACAGTTTATTTAACCATTACTCAATTGATGGACATCCCCTAAATTTCAATATTTTACTAGTATGAAAAGGGATACCATAAATAATTTTGCACACATTAGTCCCTTTTTCCTTTTTTTTAATCTCTGGCATACAGGACTAAGTAGTTTTATGACTGTTTCAAAGGAAGCACAGTTTGCACATTGAGCAAAATTCCAAATTATTCTCCGATATAGTTGAATCAGTTCACAACTGTACCAATAATGCATTAGTGTCCCAATTTTTCTACATCCTCTCCAACATTTATCATTTTCCATTTTTATTATTTCAGCCACTCTGATAAGTGTGGGGTGGCACCTAAGAGTTATTTTAATTTTCATTTTTCCAAGCAAAAAGTGATTTAGAGCACCTTTTCATATACCTATAGATAACTGATTTCTTCATCTGAAAACTGCCTGTTTTCCTTTGACCATTTATCCATTGGGGAATAGTTTGTGTTCTTATAATTTTACTCAGTCCTCTATATATTTGAGAAATGACACCTTTATCATAGACATTGCTATAAAGATTATTTCCCAGATTTCTGCTTCCTTCTAATCTTGGTTTCTTTGGTTTTGTTTTTTAAAAAAGCCTTTTAATTTAATATAATCAAAATTATTGACTTTATATCTTATAATGCTCTTAATCTCATTTTTAAAGAGATTTTAAATTTTTTTATTTTATTTGAGGCAATGGGGTAAAGTAACTTACCCAAAGTCACAGTTAGGCAATTATTAAGTGTCTGAGGTCTGATTTGAACTCAGGTCCTCCTGACTCCAGGGCTGGTGCTCTATCCATTACACTACCTAGCTGCCCCTCTTAAACTCATTTGATCATGAACCTGTAATTCACTTAACTTTTCCTATGAGAATGTGAATGCTATATCACTTTGTACATATATGTTTAGTACTGATGTCACTTCATTGTCTATGGTACCTTTTAAGCAAGGTGTAATTTCTTTCCTTATCTGTTTTAATTAAGTCTATTTTTTTGCTTTTTCTTTGTCTGAGATCAGGATTGCTAATTCTCCTTACTTTTTTGACTTCAGCTTAAGGATAATGAATTTTGCCTCAGTCCTTTACCTTTACTCTTGTGTGTCTCTCTGTTTCAAATATATTTCTTGTAAACAATATATTATATCCTACTATCTTGTCAGGTAGGATAGATTTTTATATTCAACTGAATATTTATATTATTCCTTCTTTGAACCAAAACTGATGAGAATAAGTTTCAAGCAATGCCCAGCATCCACTCTACCATCTTCCCCTCCATTATAATAGTTTTTGCCTCTTCGTGTAAAATAATTTACTTAATTCTACCTCTCCCTTCCTTCTTTACTACTATATTCTTCTTTCTCATCCCTTCATTTTTTAGGTTATTCCTTCAAGTTAATATTACACTAATATTCTCTGTCCATGTATGTACTATTGATCATATAATTATTTTTTTTAAAGAATTATAAGTATCATCTTCCAATGTAGGGATACAAACAGTTCAGCTACTTTGAATCCCTTATGTTTTCTTCTCCTTTTCCCTCCTTTGGGTCTTGATATTAGACATCAAATATTTTGTTCAATTCTGATCTTCTTATGAAAGTTTGAAATTTTTCCTATTTCATTGAAAAATCATTTTTCTCCTTGATGTATTTTGTTGTTGTTGTTGTTGTTGTTGTTTTTTAAGGCAATTGGGTTAAGTGACTTGCTCAAGGCCACATAGCTAGCTAATTATTAAGTGTCTGAGTTCATATTCGTACTCAGGTCCTCCTGACTCCAAAGCCTATGCTCTATCCACTGCATCACCTAGCTGTCCCTTCCCTTGATGTGTTATGCTTAACTTCATTTGGTAAGTGGTTCTTGGTTGTAGTCCTAGCTCTTTTGTCTTCGGGGAATATCAGGTTCCGTGACCTCCAAGCCTTTAATATTGTATCTGTTTCTTGACATTTTTATTTTAGGATAGCTTTCCCAAGGTGATCAGTTGATTCTTTCAATGCCTATTTTACACTCTGGTTCCAGGTATCAGAGCTGTTTTCCTTGATAATTTCTTGAAGGATGATGACCAGATCCTCCTTTTGATTATGACTTTCAAGGAGTCCAATGATTCTCATGTTTCTCTTGCATTATTTTCCCAGGTCAGATTTTTTTTCAATGAGTTATTTTTATGTTTTCTTCTATTTTTTCATTCTTTTGATTTTTTCTGATTGATTCTTAATGAATCATAGAGTCATTAATTTCCACTTGTCCAATTGTAACTTTTAAGGAATTGATTTCTTAATTAGTTTTGTACTTCCCTTTCCATTTGAGCATTTGTACTTTTTAAACAATTTTCTTCATTGAATTTTTGTATTTCCTTTTCTATTAGAGAGGTTAATTATACCTTATTAGCTGTTTTTTTCTTTTTTCCAAGCTGCTGACTTTTTTTTCATAATTCTCTTGCATCACTCTCATTTCTTTTACCAATTTTTCTTCTACTTCTCTTATATGATTTTTAAAGTTCCTCTTGAGCTCTTCCATGAGTTCTTTCTGAGCTTATGACCACTTCCCATTT
>NC_133658.1:777952654-778024837 GCF_037893015.1 Macrotis lagotis
CCCCATTCTTTTGTAAGCTCTGACTTTCCCCCTTCTGTGGAATTGCTCAGAATGGTAGAAAAAATGTCTAAATGAAAATGCATGTTATTCCCTCTTTGAACCAAATCTATTAAAATAATGTTCATACCCTCACTTCTTTCCCTCTACTATAAGAAATATTTATTTTTTGCCTAGCTATGTAGTGTTTTAAATTTTCTCTATTTTGGTTAAAATCCATCTTTTATTCTGAAAGAATATGCTGAATTTTACAAAGTAATTGATTCTTGTTTTTAATCCAGGTTTCTGAGTCCTCTGGAATAGCATTTCCCATGTCCTCCAATCCATTAAAAGTTGAAGCATTATAAATTCTGCATAATCCTGACTTGGCTCTCTGCTATTTAAATTGCTTTTTTTTTTTGACTACTTGCAGTATTCTGAAATTTTGTTATAATTTTGTTTTAGTTTGACATCTTTTTCTGGGGTGATTGATTTTTTCAAGGACCATTAAATCTTCTTTTTCTTGGTTATTAGAATAATCTTCCAAGATACTGTCCAGTCTATTTTTGATAGTGGCTTTCAGGAGAACAATAATTCATAAATTATCTCTCTTGGATGCATTTTCCAGGTCAGACATTTTTCCTATGATATACTTTATATTTTCTTCTATTATTTCAGTCTTTTGATTTTGTTTGATAGAATCTTCATCTCTTATAGTATAAGTCATTTCCATTTGTCCAATTCTAGTTTTTAGGGTTTTGTTTTCTTCAGTTAGTTTTTTGATTTCCTTTTCATTTTCAAACTGATCAATTTCAATTTTTATGTTATTATTTTATTCAATCAATTTTTCATAATTCAACTGTATGACTCATTTCTATTCTCCATTTTTCTTCTTCCTCTCTGCTTGGGTTTTTTAAAAAATTCATTTTGAGATCTTCTAAGAGATCTTTTTGGATTTGAGATGAATTCATAAACCCCTTTGAGGCTTCACACGTAACCATTTTATCATTGCTTTCCTGTTCTGAGATGGCATTTTTTCTCCCTATAAATAGTAGCTTTTAGTAGTTAGCACCTTTTGGTATCTTTACTCATTTTGTAACAGGGGATATGGTCAAAAGTTTTTTGTGCTGGATACCAAGTATCTGATCCCTGATTTTTTCTCTGGCGTTTCTGGTGTTCACATTTTGCTCTCTGCAGTAGGGTTGCCTAACACAGCACCAGCAAAACAGATTCAGATAGAGAGGAACCACAGTCAGGATTACACAAGACAGAGCAACTAAAGCATTAAAGGATCAGAGGGTCTGGAATATGCTGGTCAAAAAGGCAAAAAAAAATCTTTGATTAAAACTAAGAATCAACTTAACAGCAAAAGTGAGCATAATTTTTCAAGGGAAAAGATGGCCATTTAATAAAATATAAGACTTTAAAATTTACCTCATAAAAAGACAAGAAGTGAACAGAATCTTTTTAGGTTTTTGCAAGGCAAATGGGGTTAAGTGACTTGCCCAAGGCCACACAGCTAGGTACTTATTGAATGTCTGTGGCTGGATTTGAACTCAGGTACTCCTGACTCCAGGGCCAGTGCTCTATCCACTGTGTCACCTAGATGTCACTTAACAGAAAATTTAATCTTCAAATACAAGACTCAGGTGATACATAAAAAGATAAATGGAAAGAGGAATTTTAGGGAATGATCTGTCTCACATGGATAAAGGGGAGTATAACCCAGTGAAGGCTAATTTTTTGAAAGATGCCTAGTCTAGGTTCTTTTTTTAAAAACTCATGGCTTTCCTCTAATCCCAATAATCTCAAATTCTCTCTCCTGGTTCTATTTTCCAGATCAACTTTTCTTTCCCAATGAGGTATTTTACATATTATTCTGTTTTTTTCCCATTCTTTTGAATTCATTTGCCTGCTTCTTGATGACTCAGGGAATAATTAAATTCCACTTGCCCAATTCTAATTCTCAAGAAAATAATTTGCTTCTATTTACTTTTGTATCTCCTTTTCCATTTGGCCAGATGCTAATTTTAAAGGAGTTAGTTGCTCTCTCCAATTAATTTTTGTACTTTTTTTACAGTTTTTCAAAATTTTCCTGCATAACACTCATTTCTTTTCCCAAATTTTCTCCTACTCTTTTGGCTTGAAAAAAAATTAATACTGCTATTTGAAGTTTCACATGTAGGTATTTCGCCACTGCCTTTCTCTAGTGTAGTAGTGTTTTGATCTTTCATGGTAGATTTTTTTTTTTTGATGATCAAGGTTTTTGTTGTTTTCCTCATTTTAAAAATTTAAGCTCTTCTCCTGGGCACATGGGGCACTATCCCAAGTTTAAGGCCTGATCACTGATTTTCCATGATAGGACCATTTTAAAGGTGTTCTGGGGCTCACAATTTGCTTTCTCCATTAAGGCTTGAAGAATTCACAGTAGGCCTACTTTGCCTCTGACCTGCTGAGCCATGATTGAGTTGCCTAGATTATTGATTTCTGCTCTGTCTATACCCCGCCCCTGACTTCCCTGCACTCCACCTCTGAGGGGCTGCACTCTCCTTTTACCCAAGTTAAGTCCTTCTAATGCATTTTAAGCTGAAAAATTGTTTTGCTCCTTCTTTGTGGGGTCTGTCAGTGTCTCCCATGCTGTACAATTCTAAATTTCTTCAATGAGACCTTTAGGTCCCAGTATCACATCTTCTGACCCCCTTGTGAATGCTTGCTCTTTGTGAGTTCTCCAAAAAACAGGTGGGTTTTTTTTTTTTTTTTTTTTTTTTTTTTTTTTTTAGCAAAACTACATCTGGAATTTTGCACTCTCTGCAGTAATGTTGAAATGTTAGATGGTTTAGCTTGAGAAAAGATCTCAAGTGTCTGGTATCTTCTCCTGTCAAGTGATCTCCATAATCCTACAATATGTTGTTTACAAGAAATATGATATGCTTGAAACAAATAGATGCACATAGGGTGAAGGTAAAAAGCTGGCACAGAATATATTATACTTCAGTTAAAGTTAAAAAAACAGAGGTAGCAATCATGATCTTAAACAAAGAAAAAAAAAAAGCAAAATTTGAATATAATTAAAGGGATAAAGAAATAAACCACATTTTCCTAAAAGATATCATAGGCAATGAAGCAATATCATTATTAAAAATTTATACACAAAGTGTTATAGTATCTAAATTTTTAGTGGAGAAGCTAAATTAGTTATAGGAAGAAAAAGACAATATAACTATACTGGTGGGGTCATCAACCTTGCTCTTTCAGGATTAGATTAAACTAAGCACAAAATAAACAAGGTGAATAGAATTTTAGAAAAGTTAAATATCACAGACCTCTGGAGAAAATTGAATGATAATAGAAAGAAATATATCATCTTCTTTGTGGCACATGGCACCTACACAAAAATTGACCATATATTTGGTCATTAATAACCACATAATTAAATGCAAAAAAAGCAGAAATTTAAAATGCATCCTTTTCAGATTATGATGCAATAAAAGTTGCATTAATAACAGATCATGGAAAGGTAAAGAAAATTAATTGGAAACCAAATAACCTACTTTTAAAGAATTAGTGGATGAAACAACAAATGGGAAATAAAAATTTCATCTAAGACAATGACAATGATGAGACATCATACCAAACATTGTGGGATGAAGCCAAATCATTATTAGGGGAGATTTTATATCTCTAAATGCTTACATAAATAAAACAGAAAAAATAGTTCAATGAATTGGGCAAGAAACTAAAAAATGTTAAAAATAGAACAAATGAGAAATACTCAAATATCAAATAAGAAATTCTGAAACTCAATGGAGAAATTAATAAAATTGAAAGCAAGAAAACCATTGAACTAATAAATAAAATGAAGTTGGATTTCTGTAAAAAATCAATGATATAGATAAATATTTGCTTAATCTGATTAAAAAAGAAAACAAATTACTAGTATCAACAATAAAAAGGGTGAACTCACTACCAAATGAGGAGGAAATTAGTAAATCATAGCTGTTTCATCCAATGTTATGCTAAGTTTTATAATGTAAGTGAAATGGATGATTATTTACAAAATATAAACTGCTCACATAAAAAGAAGTGGAAATCAAATGCTTAAATTGCCCCATTTCAGAAAATAAATTGAAGAAGCCATCAATAAAATCCCTATCCAGGAACAGATGCTTTTGCAAATGAATTCTACATTATATTAAAGAACAATTAATTCCAATTCTGTATAAATTACTTGAAAAAAATACGTGACTAAGGAGTTCTGTCAAATTCCTTTTATGTATTTTTTTATTTATTTAAGGCAATGGGGTTAAGAGTGATTTTCTTAAGTTCACATAACTAAGCAATTATTATTAAGTGTCTGAGATGGGATTTGAACACAGGTCCTCCTGACTCCAGGGCTGGTGCTCTATCCACTGTGTCACCTACCCTCTCCCCCATCAAATTTCTTTTAAATACACCAAAGAGGAACTGATGCCTAAATGAGACAACTAAACAGAAAAATAGAAATATAGATCAATTTTGGTAATGATATTGATACAACATTTTAATACAATTTTAGCAAAAAAAAGATTATGCCATGTTATTAATAGATAATATACCATGACCAAGTAAGATTTATACTTGGTTTACAGGGTTATTTCACTATTAGGAAAAACAATCAGCATAATTAATCATATCAATTAACAGGAATGCATGTTTGTCTCTATAGTGGCTGGAGAAGTGCTTGACAAAATATAGCACCAATTCCTATTAAAAATATTAGAGAACAAACAGGAGCAGCTAGATGGCACAGTGGATAGAGCACTGACCCTGGATTAAGGAAGACCTGAGTTCCAATCCAGCTTCAGACAATCAATACCTAGCAGTGTGACCTTGGGCAAGTCACTTAACCTCATTGCCTAACCCCCTCACCAATAAAAAAAAACACTAGAGAATAGGAATAAATGGAACTTTCCTCAAAATGATAAACAATATTCATTCAAAACTACTTGAAAACATTTTATGTAATGGGGCTAAGGTATCATTACCAACAAGATCAAGAGAGATGCAAGGTTGCACATTGAAATATTAGTTTTAGCAATAAGAAAATAAAAAGAAATTGAAGGAATTAGACTCAGGATTGAGGAAATAAAAACCATCCTTTACAGATGATATAATGGTATACTTAGAAAACCCTAGAAAATCAACTAAAAATTACTTGAAACAACCCAATAAATCATCAACATTTATATATATATATATATATACAATATATATAATATATATGACCAATAAAGTTCAATATCAAGAGATAGAAAGAGAAATTCCATTAAAAGTAATTGTAGGCAATGTAAAATGTTGGGATACTACCATAAGATACTACCTTTCAAGACAAATCCATAAACTATGTGAATACTATTATAAAACCCATTACACACTGATAGAGAAATATCTAAACAACTGGAAAAATGTCAAATACTCCGGTAGGTTGAGTTAATAGAATAAAAATAACACTTTTATGTAAATTAAATTACTTATATTTTATAGAGCTAGAACAATTGTAACAATATTCATTTGTAACAAAAAAAAGATCAAGAATGTATGGGGAATTAATGAAAAAAAAGGCAATGGAAGGTTGACTTGCTGTACCAGATCTAAAAACCATAATAGTAGTCATCAAAACTGTCTGGTACTGGCTAAGAAATAGAGAAGTGTATCATTGGAATAGATTAAGAACAAAACAAAGAGTAATAAATGACTATTGCTTGATAAACCCAAAGATTCTAGCTTTTGGGACAAAGACACCCTATTCTTTAAAAATTGCTGGCTGAACTGGAAAAATAGTTTGGCAGAAACTAGGCATAGACCCACATCTTATATCCTATATCAAGATGAGGTTGAAATGATAGAGGATTTAGATATAAAGGATGATATTATAGGGCCATTAGGAGAACTATTCTTTCTGTCAGAACTATAGTTAGAAGAAGTGTTTATGTCCAAGCAAGAGATGGGTAGTTTCAACTGTATTAAATTAAGCTGGTTTTGCACAAATAAAACAAATACAGCCAAGACTAGAAGCAATGTAGAAATATGGAAAACAAATTTCAAAGCTAGTGTTTTTGAAGAAGGTCTTATTTGTAAAATATTTAGAGGGCTGAGGCAAATTTATAGGATTACTTATCATTTCTTGATTGATAAATACTCAGAGGATATGAACAGGACGTTTTCAGATGAAGAAATTAAAACTATAGTCAAATGAAAAATACTTCAAATCATTATTGATTAGGGAAATATAAATTAAAACAATTCTGAAGTACCAACTCACTCCTATCAGATGGGCTAAAATGACAGAAAGTGGGAAAGATAGCAAGGAGGGCAATAAAGAGTTAGCAATTATAACTTTGAATGTGAATGGGATAAACTCTCCCTTAAAACGTAAGGGGGTAGCAGAGTGGAGCAGAGAGATACATACAGAGTAAACCAAAGTGTTAGTATCATAAATGAAAAAGGTGAACTCACCACCAATAAGGAGGAAATTAAAGTAATAATTTGGGAATTATTTTGCCCACCACTATGCCAATAAATTTGATAATCTAATTGAAATGGATGAATATTTACAAAATATAAGTTGCTTAGGTTAAATGAAGAGAAAATTAAATACCTAAATAACCCAATTTCAGAAAAAGAAATTCAACAAGCTAGCATTGAACTCCCTAAGAAAAAAATCTCCAAGGCCATATGGATTCACAAGTGAATTCTGTCAAGCATTTAAGGATCAATTGGTTCCAATTCTATTCTAACTCTTTGGAAAAATAAACGAAGACAGAACTCTGCCTAATTCCTATGATACCATTATGGTGCTGATACCTAAATTAGGAAGAGTGAAAATAGATAAAGAAAATTATAGTCCAATTTCCCCAATGAATATGTATACAAAAATCTTAAATAAAATCTTAGCAGGGTGATTGCAGAAAATTTTCCCTTGGATTTATCCCAGGAATGCAAGGTTTGTTCAATATTAGGAAAACTGTTAGTATAATTGTCTATATCAATAACAAACCTAAAAGAAATCATATGATTATCTCAGTAGATACGGAAAAAGCCTTTGACAAAATACAACATCCATTCCTACTAAAAACTTTAGAGAATGCAGGAATAAGTAGATTGTTCTTTAGAATGATAAGCAATGTCCATCTGAAACCATCAACAAGCATTATATGCAATGGGAATAAGCTAGAAGCATTCCCAATAGGATTGGGGTAAAACAAAGAAGCTTGTTATCACCACTATAAGTCAATATCATATTAGAAATGTTAGCTTCAGCAATAAGAGAAGACAAAGAAATTGAAGGAATTAGAATTGGGAAGGAAGAAACAAAATTTTCACTTTTTTGAAGATAACAAGATGGTATACTTAGAGAATCCTAAAAAAATCATCTAAAACACTAGAAATAATTATCAACTTTAACAGTCACAGGATATAAAATAAACTCATGTAAGTCCTCAATATTTCCATATATTACTAACAAGATACAGAAGCAAGAGCTAGAAAGAGAAATTCCATCAAAAGTAATTTCAGACAATAATAAATATTTGGGAGTCTACCTGCCAAGGCAGACTCAGAAACTGGAAACAACTATAAAATACTTTTCACACAAATAAAATCAGATTTAAATAAATGGACAAATATCAACTGTTCATGTATAGGGTGAGTTAATATAATAAAAATGACAATACTATCTAAATAAAACTACTTATTTTTTTAGGCTTTTACAAGGAAAATGGGGTTAAGTGGCTTGCCCAAGGCCACACAGCTAAGTAATTTTTCAGTGTCTGAGGCCAGATTTGAACTCAGGTACTCCTGATTCCAGGGCTGGTTCTCTATCCACTGCACCACCTAGCTGTGCCTAAAATACTTATTATTGTCTTACTTATATTTACTTATTATTGTCTTACTTATATTACTTATATTTATGAGAAAGAAAAAAAGTTTAACTAAATTCATATGAAGAAACAAAAAGTCTAGACTATCCAGGGATTTAATGAAAAAGTGCAAAAGAAGGTGGCTTAACATAACCAGATCTAAAATTATATTATAAAGCACCTGCTATCAAAACTGTCTGGTACTGGCTAAGAAATAGAGTGGTATATCAGTGAAATAGAGGTGAAAAACAGATAGCAGGAAACGATTATAGCAATCTACTGTTTTGTAAACCCAGAGTACAGTTTCTGGGATAAAAACTCTCTCTTCGATAAAAACTGATGGGAAAAATGGAAGTTAGTATGGCAGAAACTTGTATTAGATCCAAATCTTACACCCTATACCAAGATACCATCAAAATGGCTACAGGATTTTGATTAAAAAATTATTATAAGCAACCTAGGAGATCAAGGAATAGTTTACCTGTCAGATCTATGGAAAGGGAAGCAGTTTATGACCAGGAAGAGATGCAGAATATTATTTAAACCTAATTAGATAATTATGATTACAATAAATTAAAATGCTTTTGCACAGACAAAACCATTGTAATCAAGATGAAAAGGAATGTAAATTCAGAATCAATTTTTTACAACTAGTATTTCTGACAAAGGACTCACTTATAAAATATATAGAGAACTGAGTCAAATTTATAAAAAGAAAAAAAAAACACAAGCCATTCCCCAATCAACAAATGCCAAAGGATATGCAAAGGCAATTTTCATATGAAGAAATCAAACTATCCATAGTCATATGAAAAATTGCTTTAAATCATTACTTATTAGAGAAAACCAAATTTAAAGCAGTTCTGAGGTACCGTCTCACACCTATCAGAATGCCCAATATGACCAGATAGAACAATGTTCAATGTTGAAAGGGCAAATCTGAGACACTAATAGATTGTTGGTGGAGCTGGGAATTCATCCAAATTTTTTGCAAAGCAATCTGGCATTACACTCAAAGGACAATTAATATGTGCATACCCTTTGATCCAGCAATATTATTATTGTGTCTATACCCTGAGAAGATCATGCAAAAGGGTTAAAAACATCACTTATACAAAAATGTTCAAAGAATTGGAAATAGAGTGAATGTTCATCAATTGGAGAATGACTGAACAAATTGTTGTATATGTATGTTATGGAACACTATTGTTCTATTAGAGACCAAGAGGGATGGGATTTCAGAGATGCCTGGAAAGACTTGCATGAATTGATGTTACGCAAGATGAGCAGAACCAGAACATTGTATACCCAACTAGTTCATTCCATCAATGCAGCTATCAGGGACAATTTTAGAGTAACTGTGATGGAGAATACCATCTGTATCCAGAAAAAGAATTGTGGAGTTTAAACAAAGTCCAAAGTCTATTACCTTAAATTTCTTTTTTAAAAATGTCTTATGTTCTACATAATTTTGCTATCTTCAATATTTTATTTTCTCCTTAAGGATATGATTTCTCTCTTAACACATTTAATTTCGCTCAATGTATAGCACGGAAACAATGTAAATATTATGAGACTGCTTTCTGTGGGGGTATAGGGAGAGGGAAAGGGAGAGGAAAAATTGTAAAAAGCAAAACCTTACAAAAACCCTTAACAATAATTACTATTGTATATAATTGGAAAACAAATGAAATATTAATAAAAAGTTATATAATAGCAAAAACATTGATTTTTTTGTTATTTTTCCACAATGTTTTGTGCCTCCTTTACAAGGCAATAGATTCTTTATTTCATTATTTTCTTCCATCACTCTTAATTTCCTTTTCAATTTTTTCTCTATCTCTCTTAATTGATTTATTTTATTTTTCCAATTACATGCAAAGATACTCTTCAATATTCATCATTTTGATATTTTGGTTTTCATATTTTTCTACTACCTTCCTTTTACTACCCCTGTGCAATGATAGTAAGAAATCTGGAAAACGTTGTATGCATCAGTTGAGAGATGCTGGACAAGTCATTTAAATAGTTCATATCCCAAATAAATTTTTTCTAAGAAAATAATTATGGATCAATATTAGTCAGGGAAGTTTTCATATTGAAATTAACAATACCATTGAAATCACATTTACTACATGGACTCTAATATCTCTTTGAACTCTAAATTGTTCACCCTCTGAAATGTAATTTTACAGCTTAGTAAAAACAAAGAGAGGTGGCTAGGATTGCGCAGTAGATAGAACACTGGCCTTGGAGTCAGGAGTACCTGAGTTCAAATCCGGTCTCAGACACTTAATAATTACCTAGCCATGTGGCCTTGGGCAAGCCACTTAACCCCATTGCCTTGAAAAATCTAAAAAACAAAAACAAAAACAACAAAAAAACAAAGTATATTCCAGAAGACTGGAAAATAAGTTGTGTTATCTACTATTGGGCTAATAAAATAAATATTTTTGTTGTGAACAAGATGGATTTAGAGCTGGAACAATCATTAAAGTACACTCAGTCCAATTCAATAATTTTTCAGATGAAGAAATTCAGTCCAAGTGAGTTTAAGTGCCTTTGCTAAAATCACACACACACACACACACACACACACACACACACACACACACACACACACACACACATACACACACACACGGAGTAAATGACAACACTAGCATTTGAAGCAGAATTAATTAGGATTTAAACCAAAGAAGTATAGCTTCCTTCCACTTGGGACTTGGAAAAACCTGTGAATATCATATTTCCTCTCATATTGTTACTATTATATGAATGTGACTATTTTAAGAAGATCGAAGATCTTGCATTTATTCATTTTTGGCCAGATGTGACTATTTCCTCCTCAGGAAAAAAAAGGAAATTGAAATTCTAATAAAAATATTTCTTGACAATTTAATTGCTTTGACCTAGAAAATGTTATGAAGGAAAGCATACAGGAATTAGAATCATCTGTATAGAATTTTTCTTAGAGTATACATTAATTTGATAGCAATGGAGAAATGTGACTGGAAAAATACATTTATTTTTTTCCTAAACTTAGTGTCCTGGAAAAAACTCTGACATGTAGAAAATTCCACACATTTCTGGGATCACTGTTCTCTATCAAACTTTGAAGAACTGATTATGCTTTGTATTAGCCTGGAAGAGAGATGTTCCAGGACTATTTATGCTCTGGAAGTTTGTTTGAAATAGAAATTACTTTGACATGAACTTTTCTCTATGGAAGATACTAAGTTTTATAAACATGGCTAAATTTATATATCCAAAAATGAGGTATGCAATCAATTCTATTTGTAAAAGCTTAAAATTAAAAACAATAATTTTAGCTATTACATAAATTGCAAGTTGTTTTCATCATATTATAATCTGAGTAAGGATGCAAACTTCATGAAGGTAGAGCAGTTTCATAGTCATTCATAGTCAAACCGTGAATTTTGTAGTTTCTTAACAGATTTTTATTGCATTTTATTAAGTTGTACTGACTACATTATATACTTATTTTTTGAATCACATAAACTTTTAACTCCTTATCATATAGGAGATATGGCACAGTAGGATATGGATGTTATGTGTAAATGCTTTTTGATTCTCACAAAATCCCTGTGAGGTAGGTACTATTAAATATCTAGATTTTATAGATGGGGTTATTGATATCCTGAGAAATCAAATAAGGCATCCATGTCTATGTGTAAGTAGGATGAGAATATTTTTTGATAATATGTTGCTTATGTTAAGAGAAAGGAAGTAATTTTTTAACAAAATACTGACCTCTGGCTTATTAGACCCTTTTTAAAGCAAATAGAATAAAATTCCTTCTTTCAAAAACTATGCCATTCAATTCAATAAAAAGATAGTAACATTCCACTCAAAAACATTAATGATTATATATTGAGTATTTTAAATCACTTGAGAATTTGACAGTGGAATTTCTAGCAACGAAAGGTATGATTAATTTCACAGTTGTTCCATGAAAATACCTTGTCAGTCATGCCTCATAATGTTCAATTAATGAACAATTCAGTTTAATGAGTAGAGAGGTAGAAATTTATAATAATACTGATCTTTTCCCAATGTAGACATAACTAAGTACATGTAGAATCTAAATTTAGTGATAATCATAAAATTCATTAACATCATATAGACATAAAAATGATGTCCTGATGTCTAAAGATTTAATGGATATTTCACCATTCATATCTACTTTCTTGATGCACATGGACTCAGGTGTTTAAAATCATTCAATTCAACAATCATTTATCAATTACCATGCTAGAAATATAAAGATAAAAATTAAATAACTCATATTCTTAAGAAGAGTATGATCTATCGGTTATTTTAGTCTTGTCTAACCCTTGTTACTCCATTTGAATTTTTCTTGGCAAAGATACTAAAGATTGAAGGAGTCATTTGTGCTAGCACTAGATGTAAGACCAGATGATATTTACCAACTCCATTTTCTATACTTATAGATCATAGGTAGAGAATATCCTTTTCAGTCAAGAGGGGGCATAATTATTTTTCTTTTTTAAAGTAATCTTCAATTTATTTATTTTTCCAATTAAAGTAAATATAATTTTTAATACTTACATTTGTACAGTTCTCTCCCTTCCACTATTCATTCTCCCCACCCTAGGAAATCAAGTGATCTGATATAGATAATGCTGAGAATAGTTAAGGATTTCATAGTTGATCACCACACATTATTGTTATTACTATGAGCAGTGTTCTGATTCTGCTCACTTCACTTAATATCAATTCTTGTAAGACTTTACTAGACTTTTTCTGTTTATCATTTCTTTTAGATCAATAATTTTCCATTACATTGATATATCACATCTTGTTCAATTTATTCCCCAATTGATGGGCATCCCTTCAATCTATAATTCTTTACCACTACAAAAAAAATCTACTATGAATATTCTTGCACATGTGAAACTTTTCTCCCTTTTTATGATCTCTTTGTGATATAGAACTAGCAGTGGTATTACAGAAGCAAAAGCTATGCCCTGCTTTATTGTCCTTTCAGCATAGTTCCAAATTGGTCTATTGAATGGTTGGATCAGTTCACAAAAGTGCATTAATGTCCCAGTTTTTCAAATCCCCTTCAACATGGATCATTTCTGTTTTCTTTCAAATTAGCCTATCTGATAGATGTTAGATGGTACCTCAGAGTTGTTCTAAATTGCATTTTTACTAACAGTGACATAGCATTTTTCATATATCTAGAGATCACTTCAATTTATTCATTTAGAAACTGCTTAATTTTTTTAAAAAAAGAACTATTTAAAAAAGTGGAATTGTCCAATTTGTAAAGGGGTTATTAGAATATTTGTTTAAACATTAGAATTGAGTAAGTGGAAGCTGTTGACTTTATGAGGCTACAAGAAAATAAAACCAAAAGAATACATAAAAATAGAAGACAGTGTCAAATTTCTCAATGAAAAAACAAAATAGATGCAGGGAAGATAATTTGAGACTTATTGGATCTGAAACCATGATAAAAAGTCTAGATATTATATTTAAAGAAATTATCAATGAAAAGCTGCCCTGATATTCTAGAGTTAGAGTGTAAAATAGAAATCAAAAGAATCCACCAATCATCTCTTGAAAGAGATCCCGAAATAAAAGCACCCAGGAATATAGCTAAATTCTAGACCTAGGAAGGTCAAGGAGAAAATATTCCAAGCAGTCATAAGGAAGCTATTAAAATACCATAAAACCACAATTAGAATTACAGAAGATTTAACAATTACCACATTAATGGAGCAGAAATATAGAATATGAAGTTCTGAAAGGTAAAAGAGCTCAGATGACAAAAAGAATAAACTACTCAAACAAAACAGAGCATATTACTTTAAGAGAAAATGTATATTTAATGAAATAAGAGACTTTCAAGCAGTCTTCTTGGAAAGACCAGAGATGAATAGAAAATTTAATTTTTAAGTATAAAACTACAGATAAACAAAAAGTTAAACATGAAAAAGAAACCAAATGATTCAATAAGGTTTAAAGTTTTCTTTTCTACATAGCGATATCCTTGAAATTTCCAAGAACTCTATCATAATTAGAAAACCTGTAAAATTCTTCATAGAATAAGGGTAAAGGAGTGAGTCAATTATATTAGGATGAGGTTAAAGAAAATGAATATGTAAAAAAAGGGATACCCTGGGAGAAGAGGGGAGAGAGAGGAAGAATGGAAAAGTTATTCACTTAAAAGAGGTGTGCAAGAAAGAACTTTTATTGTGGACAGGAAAATAGTGTGTGTGTGGGGGGGGGTCTTTAAAGGAACTTTACTTTCATCTAAACAGTTTCAAAGTGGGAAAAATAACAGAGAAGTAAGTGGCTAAGGGAAAATGGAAAAGTAGAGGTAGGGTATAAATGGGATAGATAAACGTTGGCTGTGGTAAGAATCAAAACAGACATTAGGTGAGGGAAAGGATAGAGAGAGAGCGAAGGATAAACAGAATGGACTGAAATAAAGAGTAATTACATCTGTGAATTTGAATGTAATGAGCTCATTTGTAAAAGGGAATCAGACAGAAAATTGAATAAATGGAATATGTGGTATCCAACCACATATTATTTGCAAGGTACACTTTTGAAAATAGAGATATATATATACACTGAAGTTAAAATAAAGGACTGGAGCAGAATGTATTATGTATCATTTGAAGTAAAAAAAAATCAGGAATAATAATCAAGACCTCATATACCCCTAGTGGAGGCAGGTTTCAAGAAAGAGAATATTAGCACTACTGTGAAGGACCTAGTGCCCCCTGAGGAATGCCACTACTACTCCTTCCCCAAGATGATCACCCAACAGTCATCCACCATGGAAGATGCCAGTTTTCTCTTCCTGCTAGGCTGACCCTGGAATGTGGGTACCAGGGACTCTAGCCTCTTAGGTTTGCACAGTAGATCCTAGACAACATATTAACAGTATTTGACAGGGGAACTTGACACAAGAAGAGAGGCAGAGAGTAAGCAGGGGATTGAGGGACTCTCTAGGCCTAACTCCTGACTCAAGGCCCCAAGGGTAGTAAAGAGGCTTCTGTTTTAATCCAACAAAAGCATATTAAGCTCTGGGCTGAGCCCAATGCTAGACGTTAAGGTTTAGGATTTTTCTGTCTTTTGATTTGTCTACCATCTTAGTCCTTGAAAGCCACTCAGTGCCTTAATTTGTTTCATTTGTAGAAAAGGTACATGTACCTGCTTGACAGGAAAGTTAATAATTAGGCTACCTATATGGAATGTTCTTCACCAAAAGCCTCTCCAAGGAATTGCTTTAAGGAAATAGGCTTCCCCTTTTATGTAGGGCTTATCAAATGCTCAAAATGGTGCTGGAGAAGTCCAGAGAAATCTAGAGCTTGGCTGCCTAGCTTTGAGGGGTTTATACCCCATTTTAGACAGTATTGCTAATCCAATAGTGAGTCTAGGGGTCAAATGCTCCTATTATGAGGTTTTCCCCTCATTGGAGGGCTTTAAAGAGTTAACATCTACTTGTTGGGGATGGGATTCTTGTTCAGATGATAGCTGAATTCGATTGGGTGGCTTCTGGGGTCTCCATAGCACCCCTTGGGATCAGGGAAAATGTTTTTATCTTTCTTTGTAGCCTCAGGGTGTAGCACAGTGCCTAATACTTAATGCTTAATACTTTCTTGTTTGACCGGTTAGCCCCTTTCCTTTGAGATGGGTGGAACAAAGAGCAGCCCCATTTTATAGATGATAGAGAGGCATTGGATCTACTAGAGTAGCCAGAGTTAGAGAAGACCGAGGTTCTTGTCTCACTTCTGGTGCATATTGGTTGTCTTTGAGCAAGTCACAGAACCTAGTTCTAAGAATCTTCTTCAGATTAAGTTGCAGATCTGCATTGGTATTGGAAATTTCTTCATTGAAGTGTCCCCTTTCATCACTAAAGTCAGAGATTTGTTCTTAGACACTAAAGTTGGAATTGGGATCTGAACTCGGGTCTTGAGTCCCAAAGGCTGAGGGACTCTAGGCTCCATCAAGTTCCACCATCCCATTTGTTCTCTTTCAGTCTGTTTCCCTATGGAAATCCATTTGAAAGCCTTAATTTTTACTAATACACTGTGAGGCCCCCCTCCATCTTTTATTCAGATTTGGGTGCTCTTCAGACCAGGTGCTCTACTGGGGTGGCAAGGGAAGGCCTTGTATTTTCTCAGTTGTAGCAGAAAACCTGCTGCTAAAATAATAAAGCAATTTTGACCTGCAAAAAAAAAAAAAAAAGGAATGACCAGGAAAACTACATCTTCCTAAAAAGGAACCAAAACAGTCAAGTAATATCAACATTAATATATGTACCAAATGGCATAACATTAAATTCTTTTAAGAAATTTAAAGAATTACAGGAGAAAATAGTAAAACTCTTATAATGAGGAACTTCAATTTTCCCCTCTGAGAGCTAGAAAAGTATAGACATAAAATAAATAAGAAAGAAGTTAAGGAGATGAATAAAATCTTAGAAAAGTTAGATATGATAAACCTTTGAATGGGAATAGAATGGATCAATATATGACAGCTCCACAAAAATTGACCATATAATAGAACATAAAAATCTGACAACCAATTGCAGAAAAGCAGAAATAAATAAATGGATCCTTTTCAGACCAAAATGCAATTAAAAATTGCAATGGGCTATGGAAGCATAGATTAAAAGTTCATTGTAAACGAAAGAGTCTAATCCTAAAGAATGAATGAGTCAAAGTTCACTCTGACTCTAGAATATCAAGGCAGCTAGAAATCGTAGAAAAGATAATTTAATTAAAGAGAATGAAAAAAATGAGACAGCAATCCAAAATTTGTATAATCCAGCCAATGGGGTACTTAGCGAATATTTTGTAACTCTAAAAATGTATATCAATAAAAGCAGGAAAGAAGAAATCAATGAATTAGTCATAAAATTTTAAAAACCTGAAAAAAAGTATTAAAAATTACCAATTAAATGCCAAGTTGAGACCATGAAAATCAAAGGAAAAAATCAATAGAATTGGAAAAAATGAAATGATAAGCAAAACTAGGATGTAGTGTTAAGAACAAATAGATAAAATATTAATTTGATTTGAAAAAAGAAAATTAAATTACTAGTACCAAAAATAAAAAGTCAATGTGCCACAAATGAAGATATAATTAAAATAATTATTATGAGTTATTTGGGTTATGATCAAATATATGTCAGTAACACTGATGATATACATGAAATCACTGAATGTTTAAAATATATATAAACTGATTAGATTAACTGAAGAAGAAATAGAGAACTTAACGCTATAGGGAAAAAGAAATTGAAGAAATTGTTAATGAATTCCCCAGTAAAAGTCATCAGGACCAGATTGATTTACAAACATATTCTTTAAGTGTTAGATAGAATTTAGTAGAACAATTATTCCTAATAAAAATACCATTTGAAAAACAGATAAAAAAGTGTCATTTCAAATTCCTTTTACAGAAATATGATTTTGATTGCATAAATCAGGAAAATAAAAATAGATAAAAATCTATTGACAAATTTTAATGAATTCATGATATAGTCATCATCATCATCATCATCATCATAATTGATGAACATTTTAAAATAAAATACTAGTAAGGAGATAATAACAATATATCACAATGATAATAAAGTATAACCAATTGGATTTTATACCAAGAATGTAGGACTGATTCAATATGAAAAAACTACTAGCATAATTTGACATATCAATGATAACAATAATATGATTACTTCAAAAGAGGCAGAAAGACCTTTCAAAAATAATATGACTCATTTCTCTTATGAACACCAGAAAACATTGGAATTACTGGAGACTTCCTTAAAACAATGTATAATATTTATAAAAACTATCATTAATTGTTATTTGTATTGAAGATAAACTTAAAGCCTTTTCAATAAGATCATGAATGTATCAGTGATATTCATTTCCCTTACTATTGCTCAGTACTCTTCTAGAAATTCTAACCTTAGCAATGACAAGAAAAATAAATTTTAAGAATGAAAATAGGAATGAGAAAAAAATCTATGACTTTGCAGAAGACATGTTGATATTCTTAGAAAATTAACTAAAATACTTATTGTAACAATCAACAACTTTAATAGTGTTTTAGGATATATAATATTCTTCTATCAAAACCCATCAAGAGTAATTTCACTTAAATTAATTGCACACAAAATAATTTAATTGGGAGATTACCTGCCAAAATAAACATATGAACTGTATAAAAACAATTACAAAACACTTTTTACATAAATCAATTTGGATATAAACAAATGGAAAAATATTAATTGTTCATAGATGGATTGAACCAATATAATAACGGTTAATTCTACCAAAATTAATTTAACTATGCGAAAGTATTATTTTAAAGAGGTAGAAATAATAAAAAAAAATCATATAGGGGAACAAAATGTCAAAAAATGTCAAGGGAATCTGAAATAAATGCAAGGGACACTTGCCTAGCAATATAGATTTAAACTATATAACTATATATATATATATATATATATACATATATATATATACATATATATATATATATGTTACAAAATCATCAAAGCAATCTGAAATAATCAGTGGAATAGAGTTTGTATACATGCACAGTAGAAAGTTACTTTTCGTTAAATCCAAAGATTCAAGCTATTTGAGTAAGAAGTCAAACTGTTAAAAATTGCTCAGAAAATTAGAAAGCAGAAAAATCACTCTCTCACAGTATATTCCAAGCTATGGTACAAATGGATGAATTATTTAGACATAAAGGGTGATATAAGTAAATTAGGAGAATTTAGGAAAAAATGTAGCATAAAGTCTAAGAGAAAATTATATGATCAAATAAGAGATAAAGAGAATTATGGAAAGCAAAATAGATAATTTTGATTCAAGAAAATTAAAAAAATAAGCTTTTCAAAAATAAAACCAAAATTGCCAAAATTAGAAGGAAAACAGAATTCTTGCAGTGGGAGTGGGAGGTAAATGCATAACAAGTTTCTCTGATAAAAGTTTCATCTCTCATCTGAGTTAAATTTACAAAATCAAAAGCCCTTTTTCATTTGGTAAATGGTCAAAAGATATGAAGAAAGTTTTCAGAAGGAATCAAAACTATAGCCACATGAAAAATGCTTTAAATTAGTTCTGATTAGACAAAACACAAATTAAAATAATTCTGAGATATCAACTCACATCTATCAGATTTGCTAACATGACAAATAAGCATATGACAAATATTTGAGGGGATAGGGATATATTGGGGCACTGATGAACTCTGGGTAGGGTTGGGAAATAGTCCAACCATTTTGAAGAACACTTTGGAATTATACCTAAAGTGTTATAAAATAGTGGATACCCTTTGACCTAGTAATACCACTACTATATCTCCATCTTAAGGAGATCAAAGAAAAGAGAAAAGAACTTATTTGTGTAAAAAATATTCATAGCAACTCTTTTTCTGGTAGTGAAAATTAGAAACCAAAAGTATGCCCACCAACTGGGGAATTGATAATGAAGTTGTGGCATATGGTTGTGATGGAATACTGTTGTCTTATAAGAAATGATTAGCAGGTTGCTTTCAGAAAAACCTGGAAAGACACACATCATCTCATACAAAGTAAAGTGACCAGACCTAGGATATTGTATATAGTAACAATAACATTTTAAAGGATGATCAGAAGCATAAGACAGACACTCTGATTAAGATATTGATCCAATATAATTCCAAATAATGCATGATGAAAAATTCTAACCTGTTTCAGAGAGAGAGAGAGAGAGAGAGAGAGAGAGAGAGAGAGAACTGATGAACTCTGAAGGCATATTGAAATGTACTTTTAAATTGGCTTTATCTTTTGTTTTCTTTTGCAACATGGTCAATATAGAAATGTGACCTCACATTTATTTAATATCAGTTTGCTTGCTTTCCCAAGGAGGGGGAGAGGTGGGCTGGAGGAAGAAAATTTGGAATTCAAAAATTCAAAAAAACAAATGAATGTCAAAAAAGTTAACAGGTACTTAGGAAATATTTAATGAAATAAATAAAAATGTACTTCAGAGCATTTCATGTGCTTACTATGTGGCAGGAGTTCTGTTAAGCTCTTAAGAAACTTACAATAGATTTTTATTCTGTCTTCCACCCCTCCAAATAATAAACAATTGGACAGTGAAGCAATTTGTACAGGATGAATGAGTAGGGATGGCATATAATCAGTATTATATCAGAAAATACATACACTAATGAGCACATATAAGTTTTGGACTATAATTATATATTTTCAATTTAGATTAAAGAAATTGCTTTTATTATTATCACAGATGTTATTATTAATATTAAATCTATAATAAATTCTCAAATACCAAGCTCCTAGAAGTAAGCATATTCTTGTGCAAGTTTTAATTTCCTCTGTTCTGTAAAATAAAAAGAGATGATGTTTTGAGACAAGGAAAGGAAAAGGAGAGATAGCCGTGAGAAAAGAGTAGCCAAAATCAGAAAGCTGTAAAGATCTTTTCATTGCATTTGCATTTGGTCCTCAGGCTTGAATTTTGAAATTAACATTCATTGTATATTTTTTTCCTAATTGAAAAATAGAAGGAATGAAAATGAGAGACACGATATAGAAACTAACTTATTGAATGTTAAATTTTCTTTTACCTTTTAATGACACTAAAACATTCTAAGAATGACCATGGAGTAATAATTTTCCCTGTTCTGTTCCATCTTTATGGATAGTCACAAACCTCTGATTGTCATTCTCAAAATTTTTCAACTTTCTGTATATTTATTTCTAATTCAGGGATTATTAAACTTTTTTGTGTTGTGGACTCCTTGAAAGTGTGGTGAAGTCAGAGGACTGTTTCCCAGAATTAGGTTTTTAAATACATAGAATTACAAAAGAAGACAACTATGTTTTATTATTTTTTTAAAAGTTCAAAAACCTCCAGTTGAGAACACCTCTTATTCTAATTGGATGTTATACCACCCCATCTAACTAAATATGTCTTTAAGTGAACTTATATCTCACCTTTACAAAGAATTTTCCTTTATCTATTTCAGATGATTAAACTATCAGCCTCCCAATTATTCTGATATAAAATAACTAATGATCTGTGACCCTTTCCTTTCTCACTTCTCACTTCTCACATTTAATAAGTTACTAAATCCTTTTGATTTGATTTGATTCCATTTTTCCCATTTTTGCTAAAATGCAGTCATCTCTTCTCACTTAAGCTATGATAATAGAATCCTAGTTAATTTTACTGTTATCATTCTATCTGCTTTCTTATGTTATACTTTAGACTATTGTCCAACTAATCTTCTCAATGGCAAATTAACGACTCTTACCATACTATACTAAAAAAAAGTTTCACCAAGTCCTACATTAATCACTAAATAAAATATAAACTCCTGCTCCTAAAATCCAAAGACATGCAAAATCCTTTTCACCTAAATTTTGCAATCATTAATTTGGATGACTCTCTCTTCCTTGCTCTCATTTTGTCCTTTCCTGTATCTGGAGGCAGCTAATAGTTCAGCACATAGAGTGCTAAGGCTGAGGTCAGGATAGTCTGAGTTCAATCTGGATGACTCTAGACAAGTTACTTTGCCTTTTTCAGCCTTAGCTTTCTCAACTGAAAAGTGAAATATTAGAAGCACTTAGCTTAAAAAATTGTTGTAAAGAGAAAATTATAAATTTGTAAAACAAGTACCCTTTCCTGTCCTATTTGGAAAAAAATCTTTGTCATAGGCACTAAATCACTGCTATTAATTAAGAAAATGTATTCAATAAACTCCCTTCAGCATTACAAAAATTAATATTTTAAAACAATTTGAAAACAGGCAAAAATGTAGATTTGTCTATTCACATTAAAAAAAAGATGTTATTTATGACCACATGACCTTATTTGGTCTAGATTTCAAGATTAGTGCCAAATTTTTGTCTGTTTGGGTTTATAGCCACAAAGGAGATTTTTACGCCTATCAAGCAAAGGCATGTCATTGTAAATTATACCACCACATTCTTCTATTTTCTGCTTTTCTACAATGGTCAGTTTGTCCCAAGGTTTGGAGGCTGCCTCTAGACTTACAGGAATAGGACAGAGAAAGATTGATTTAATTTATCTATCTTTACTTTATCAGATACTGGACAACAAAAGTAGTTATATTGATCTGAGCTACTATTATATTATATGTTAGAAAAAATATTGCTATTCATCTTCTCTGAGAATCTGAGAATAAATTTTGCTGCCTTGTAACATAACACCTGTTCAGCTTTTAAGAAAAGCCATTTGATCCTATCATGAAATGCCTTTCCAATTTAGCATGATGCAGTTTCAGCTTAAAAGATACCTAGGACAAGGCCAGGAGGCTCTTTCCATCCTGACTATGGAACACTTGCGCCAAAGGGAAGCTTGCCCAACACCTGCACAGACTGAGGTAGAAACAAAGCATGTATGAATTCTTTTCATATCAACATAAAGACTGTAGTCAGAGAAATGATAGGATTTAAATTGGAATAACCCCCAAAAGTAAGAAGGGGTGATCTCATACATAATCAAGCTTGAGAAAAGCAGATCTGAAGTTAGAGGATTTTTATGCTTATGTTCTAAAGGTTCTAATTCTCATAGGGAATTAATATAATGCATTCTTTTTTGGAAATAGTTCATAATTTAGCAGTTTTTGTAAGTTACTGTATCTGTTATTATTTTACAAGGTGTGACACTATTTTCAATCATCTTACAATGAAGAAATGCCTCTCTCTATATATATATATACACATATATAGATATAGCTATAATCGCATCAACTATGGCAAATTGATAGTTTTAGCAAGATTATAATGAATTAAAATTTATATAATACTTATGAGAAAATACTTATAATATATAATAATATTTATAATATATAATACTTATGTGAAAAACATTCTGATGAAAGAAGACATAACCCTTGTCTTCTAGGAGCTTAGGTGGTGGAGAGACAAAGATTTATATATTATATGTAATGATCAAAATGGATGAGTCTAAGAGTTGAAGTGGAAGTACAGTAGATATACTGATTGAATGAGGAATATTTTTTGAAAATAGATTTTGAAAAAAAATTGATTTTTGAAATAGGTGTTGGAGTTCTGTGGGTGATAGTAAGAATTTGAGTAAAGATCACTGAAGACAGAATGGCTGTCATGAGCATAGGGCTCAATGACAGGAGAATCAGAATGTGATGAATGAACCATGAATAGTTCAATTTGGTAGAATATAGCATGGTGCAGTGGAGAGAATCCTGAATTTTATGTCTAAGAGACTGATTGAATACTAGCTCTATCACATACTGACTCCATGAGAGTGACCAAATACCTACTTATTTCCTCATCTGTAAAATTTGGTGGTTAAATTGACTTAGTTCTCTGGTAACCCTACATTTCTGATACTGGGACCCAAGTGTATCTATAGTAAAGAGTTCAATTAAGCTGGAGTATAAGAAAATGTGATAGAGTAGCAGAAGACATGGGAGAATTAGGTCTAATTTGCTGTTGTATTCGAAAGTGGGACTTGATTCAGTTGGAAATGAAGAGTCTTAAAGATTTTGAAACAGAAGTAATTCATAATCAGAACTATGCTTTTAGAAAATTCCTATGAAAGCTGAGTAAAGGATGTCCTGTAAAACACTGAAGGTGAATGCAAGAAGACCAAACAGATAACAACAAAAATAGTAACAATAACATCAGCAGTATTTTTCATTTATATAGTGCTTTGTTTGCATAACCCTTTACTTATACAATCTCACTTAATACTTAAAACAATCCTGCAAATTGGGAGCTATTATTATCTCCATTTTACCAATGAGGAAGTTTAATCAAAGAGGGGTTAAGTGACTTGCCTAAGAGCACAGAGTTATTAAATTTGGGTGGTAAAATTTGAATTCAGGTCTTCCTACATCTAGACTCAGTTCTTTATTCATTGTCATACCTAGCTGTTTTCAAAAGCTACTTGACAGGGAGAATGGGACTGTGGAGAATAGGTACTAAAATGTAATATTAAGAGGAAGGATGAGATATGTATAATTTTAGATATCCCCCTTTAGATAAGATTTATTTTACTAAATGCCTGAAGTAAACAAACCACAGTAAAGTAATACAGATAATTTGGTCACCTTATCAACTAGTTATCTATGTGCAAATTGGTTAATTGTGAGGATATCAATAATTTCTAACAAAGTTCCTAGAGAGCTTGAGATGATATTTTGGTGACATGGTAGAACATGTCATATCATGAAATTAACAGGCTGAAAAGTTCAAATGGAAATTTCATTAATGCAGTTTTAGTTTAAAAAAATCTGAATATCTGGTTTTAAAACTATTTTGCTTCCTAAGAAGTATTTTAATAGCTTTATAAGCTCTTTTTTTACTTTTGCTCATCTTTTCCCAAGATCTATACCTGTACATTATAATCTTTATACAGACAGAATATTAGATCATACTACCTAATAATATTCAACAGTGAGGGATTTATGAGGCTCTTTGCTTCTATTTAAATGGACACTACTTCCTCTGCCAAGACTTTAAGTTCTTTTCTTAACATGATCTGCTACATGCTTCAGTCTGGTAGAAGTAGCTACAATTCTTTAAAATTTATCATGATGAAGTAAAAATTAGGTAAGGTAGATATATTGAGTAGATATAGATAACTAGCTTTATTTTTACTGAGATGTAGCATTATCTCATTTGTAAATTTCTAGAGACAATAATGAAGATGGGGAGAAAACTGAGGGAATGGTAAATAGAGTAATAGTAACACCTAGATAGCCTCAGAGGCTCTCTAATAATTATTTTATGTTTTAGGAAAGTGAGACTCAGGTTGGTTAGTTAAGTAACTTCCAATTATATATAGAAACTCTTCAACCTTATGCAATAAGCAATATAAGTTATTCCTGACAATATTGGACTCCTTTTGGCTTGATGATTCCTTAGGTCTTATTCAATTCTAATAATCTAAAAATGGATTTTTGTGATCCTCTTCATTGAACCAGAAGGCGTTTTGCAAGCAGAGATGACCTCTTTCCATAGAATTACCTGTAGTTAAGGATTTATTTACTCACATTTGCCTAAAAATGTGAATAAACACGGTATCCCTGAGATAATTTCAACAACTCAATTTAAGAAAGAATCTATTAGTACCATTTAAGTAGATGATGTTATGCTACATATGTATATATAAAGATGTAAAGAGGAAGAAACAATCTCTACACTTAACATGCTTACACTTTATTAGAGAATACACACAATTTTTTGATAATAGATTTGGAGCTAGAAGGAATCTTAGAGGTCACCTAGCACTGTTCTCATCTCTGTACTCCCATTTGCACTTCAGAAGATGAGATTACTGAGGACCAGAGATGTTAAGTGAATTACCCAAGGTTACACAGAGGCACTGAAAGAGTCAGGAATCTAAACTAGGTTTTTCAATTATAAATTAGATATGTAAATATGAGATTATTTGAGGTAAAACACACTAACAAGGTAATCAGGAAAGTTTCCCACAGGAGTTAGTCATATGAGCTGAGCTTTGAAGGAATTTGCAGATTCTAAAAAGCTAGAGTTGAAGAGAAAGTACAGTCCAGGTGTGTGGGAAAATATGCAAAGACAAAGTGATAGATGAAATAACTAATTCAGGGAACAGAAAATTGCCAATTTGACTGAAACAGAGAAGAAGTGTAGAAATATTTTCTGGTATAATTTGAACCTAGAATTCTTCAAGGCAACAAATGAAATTTACTTATGGAATTAAGGGACTTGGCAATTCCTTCAATACAATATTAAAAGAAGTCCCTTTCCAATTATAAATTGGAACTCTTCAACCTTTTGCAACAAGCAATACAAGCAGTTCCTGACATCATTGGACTCCTTTCCTGGTACTTGGGCCCCTGTTACTTTTCCTTCAATAGTTGTTTAGAATGACAGTGCTTTTCACTTAAGTCTACCTGGTATTCTCTAGTCCTGTGGTAGCAGAAGGGAAAAGGATTAGAAATCATCTATCTCTTGCTCATCTCCTTGCTCTTAGCTGAATTTCCAGTCCTCAATGTTAGTTCTAAGAGCTGGATCCTTAGGTCTCATTTTTCTCAACATTTATCACAAGCCCTAAAAAGAATTTTATTCCCAAATCTCCCTTTCACTATTATAATTAGATGTTCTGGGACAACCTCAGTGTTTGTTCTCTGAACAGAATTAAGAGATGTAGAATGTGAGTTCAATCCTTTCTGTTTAAAGATTTCAATTACATTTTTTTATTCCCTGTTATGTCTGAGAGAGACTGAGACAGAGAGACAGAGACAGAGAGACAGAGAGACAGAGAGACAGAGAGAGAGAGACAGAGAAAGTTGGGAATCATAAGAAGGCCTTTCTTGTTTTTCATTTGTTGTTCCTAGAATGCCTTTTTAAGTTCTCATCATTTTTTCTTTATTCTTTTCTATCCTGAGTAAGGAGAAGGAAGAAAATAGCCTTGTTAGAGAAAACCAAATGGAAGGTGTTAGTCAGATCAATCCATGGGGCTCATAAAATAAAAGGAAACCAGTGACTAGTGACTGGGAAGGTAGATTATGAAGGGTATCCTCCAAGTTTCATTCATTCATTCATTCATTTATTCATTCATATTTATACCAGGAGACTTTAGCTCCCTAAGCTTTCCTCTTTGTGGAAAGGTATTTTTTTTTATCTTTGCATTTCCAATGTTTAGCATAGTGTCTGGCAAACTAGGAATATTATATATGTCTGTTGAGTTAAACTGTAATGAATTTACTTCCTAAACTCATGATATTTAACTCTCACAGAAACGTTCAAGCTGTAGGAACCATTACGAATATCTAGGATCTGGATCCCTGCTTCCCCTTGGACTGAGTTCAATGTATGCCTGACTTTCCAGTCTTGAATAAGCATACATTCCAATGAGGACATGGTAGCTTGTGTCTAATATTAAGTGCTTTTGTCTAGTACTAATCTTCATTAAAGAGTATTTATTAGACTTTTGTGGACTGGTTTAGGAAGCTAACCACTTTATTTGACATTGCCATTAAGAGAAATTGTGCCTAAAGTTCTAAACCTCTGACGTATAAAAGGCTTTTTAGAGTATAGTCCATTCACCAGATGGGTGCTCTCTGTAAAATAGAGTGGTTCACAGACATTTGGGAAAATGTGCTAATCTAAATATTGAGCATCTGCACTTATCTAACTGCAAAAATGGATATGATTGTAAAGTACAGTTTGTCTGATTGTCTAAGTCTCACTAAGAGCACTGAAAATGATAGAGTATTTTGTTTAAAAGTCAAATCAAATCATATACTCAATTTTATTATTTGATATTTGTACAACACTTTTACACTTTTCAAGTTACACTGACATCCATTCCCCAAATATCTTGATTCACATTATTCTCAGCATTTTATAAGTGAGTCAAAGAAAATGAGTCTAAGTAGGATCTCTCAGTTCATTCTGAGCTATTCTATTACCTAAAAGGATAACTAACCTTGATTTCTACAATTGAAGAAATGTGATTCAGATCACTTCTTTCAAGTGCAAACTCTTTGGCCCTGTATTTCTTCCTTTAGAACATAAATATTTGCCAATTGCCTACATGGTCTTTTGTCCTTCCACTCAATAAAGAGTGCAGATAAGAAATGCATTCATGTGATTTTGATTACATTAAATTAAAAAGCTTTTGCATGGGTAAAATCACTGCAATCAAGATCAAAAGAAATGTAGTAAACTGGGAAACAATCTTTATAACTAGTAGTTCTCACAAAGGACTCATTTCTAAAATATACAGAAAACTGAGTCAAATTAAAGAAAAGCCATTCCCCAATTGACAAATGGTTAAAATATATGCAAAGGCAATTTACAGATGAGGAGTGTGTGTGTGTGTGTGTGTGTGTGTGTGTGTGTGTGTGTGTTAAGATCCTTTGAATTCATATCTAGATCTCTGATTCAAAGCTGTGGTTTGTCATATTGCATCATACTATTCCTGGCTTTAGATAAATTTGATTAGGATTTCCAGAAGTTAGTACTATTTATTTAAAAGGGGTTCTGTAACTGTGAATTCTCATGAAAGGTTTTTCCTTTGGTTATTAACTTCCCAGACTGAGGAAAACATGACTCAAGTAAGGAATCATAGAATCATTCTTGACACATGTCCATTTCAGTACTTTTGCTCAGGACAAATAGCACAAAGTATAAGAGACAGCCCCAATCTTTTTTGTGTGTTTGTCCAATTTATTAAACTTTAGATTCAGAAGACCCCTAAGACTGGAAATAATTTCTCCAAAAATTACAGTCTAAAATTTTAAAACAAAGAAAAATATTATTTTGTATAATGAATATTTGGTAAATATTTGTAAGAAATTCATGGTTTCTTTTGGATTACCACAACTTCTTAACTGCTCTCAGTATCCAGTCATCCTTTTCTAATAAATT
The DNA here is from genome assembly GCF_037893015.1 of Macrotis lagotis. Taxonomy (NCBI): domain Eukaryota; kingdom Metazoa; phylum Chordata; class Mammalia; order Peramelemorphia; family Peramelidae; genus Macrotis; species Macrotis lagotis. Next base: position 777,980,990 of record NC_133658.1, read on the forward strand.
TTAGTAGTGAACATCTTGAATTCCATGCTAAGAAATCTATGCTTTATTTTGCTACTAATAGGAAGCAGTGGAAAGTTGTTTTTGAGGGGGTTTGGGGTTTATTTTATATGATTACAATAATTGTATTATAGGAGTAAACATAAACCTCCCCCAAGAAGAAGAGAAAGCTCAAGAATAGTGAGAGAGAGAGAGAGAGAAAAAAAATGTACTTCACTCTAAGTGACTCTGTCTCTGGGGCTCTGTCTTCTTTATCATAAGTCCACCATAGAAGTTGCTTCAATATTTTTCCCACAATTGCTATGTAACACAGCTTGTAAGCTGTATTTACCTGAACTCTATTCCTCCTCACTTTCATTTATTTTATTTTCTCTCTCTCCTTTCATCTGTCCCTGTCTAAAAGTATGTTGTATCTGAGTACCCTCTCCCACAATCTTTCCTCTCATCTATAACCTATTCCCCCATCCCCCCCATTCCCCCTTATCCCATCCCTTTCATCTCAATTTTTCTCTAGGGCAAGATAGAGTTATATACCCTATTATTTATGTATGTTATTTACTCTCTGAGTCATTCTGATGAGACTGAAAGCTCACTCATTACTCCTCACCTTTCTTATTTCACTTCATGGAAAAAGCTTTTTTCTTGACTCTTATGTGAAATATCTTAGCTCCTTCTTCCTCTCATTTCTCTTCCTCCTAGTACTTCCCTTTATCACCCATTGACTCCATATTTTTACTATATTATACCATTATATTCTGCTCCTTCCTGTGCTCTTTCTATATATGCTCCTTCTAACAGTTATTATAAATGAGTAAGTTCATATGAGTTATCAGTATGTTTCTCCCATGCAGTAATACAAACAGTTCAATATCATAGAGTTAGTCCTTCTTGTCCACCCACTCTATGATTCATCAGAGTCCCGTACTTGAAGATCAAACTTTCTGTTCAGTTCTGGTTGTTTCAATAGGAAAGTTTAAAAGTTCCCTGTTTCATTGAAATTCCATCTTTCCCCTGAAAGAGGATATTCCTTTTTGCTGGGTAGTTGATTCTTGATTGCAAACCAAGATCTTTTGTCCTCAAGAATATCAAATTCCAATCCCTACAAGCCCTTATTGTAGAAGCTGCCAGATTCTGTATAATCGTGACTATAGTGCCATGGTAGTTTGTTTCTGGCAGATTTTGGTATTTTCTCTTTGTTTTGGGAGTTTTGGTGTTTGACTATAATATTCCTGGAAGTATTTCTTTTGGGATCTCTTTCAGAAGGTGATCAGTGAATTCCATCAATTTCTATTTTTATCCTCTGCTTCTAGGATCTTAGGATAATTTTGCTGTATTATTTCTTGAAAAATGAAGTCTAAGCTCTTTTCCTGGTCATGACTTTCAGGTAGTCCAATAATTTTTAAATTATTTCTTCTGTATCTGTTTTTGAGGTTGGTTGTTTTTCCAATGAGATATTTCACATTTTCTTCTAATTTTTAGCTTTTTTTGAAAGAGTTTTATTTCTTCCCGATTTCTTGCAAAATCATCAGCTTCTTTCAGTTTCATTTTGCATTTGAAGGAGTTATTTTCTTCAGAGAGCTTTGATATCTCCTTTTCCAGATGGCCAATTCTTCTTTTTAAGGCATTCTCCTCATGATTTGCCTTTTGTGTTGCTTTTCCAATTTGGCCTAAACTAGTTTTTAACGTTTTATTTTCTTCAGCATTTTTTTTGTATTTCTTTCACCAAGGTACTGATTTGGTTTTCATGATTTTTCTGTATTGCTTTCATTTCTCCTCCCAGTTTTTACTCCACCTCCCTTTATGGATTTTCAAAGTCTTTTTTTGAGATTATTTTCATAGCCTGAGGCCATGTTCTATTTCTCTTAGAAGTTTTGGACATGGAAGCTTCGATTTTGTCATCATCTGAGCATGTGTTTTGATCTTCCATGGGATAAAAGTAATTTTCTATGGTCAGATTCTTTTTTTATTTCTGTTGTTTCCTCATTTCCTCAGCCCAAGACTAATTTACAGAACTTCCAAGGCTTTGGGAGTTTTTTGGGGGATACCTCACTCGGACCTGTATTCCTCCAAGGTCTTAAGCTCTCTTTCTTGTGCTTTGATATGCAGATGACCAGGCACTCCCCTCTGCCCTGGAGCTGTGAGGAGGGCCCCTACCACTTTAGCATGGAAGACCAAACTGCAGTCTGGATCTGAGTGTGGGCAAACAGCAGAGTCCTGCCACAGGGAGAGCAGAGAGATTTCTGCAGTCTCCCTGACCTGATTCCCTCTGAAGCTTCTTGCTGTAGGGCTGCTCTGAGGGTGGTGCTCCTCACTCCCCATTCATTCTGGTGCAGCAGAGTGCCCCTTCAAGTTGTTCCCAGGGATCCCTGGGATGTGCTGCAGCCAGGACTTTTTTCCAGTCTCTGGTCCTGGTGAAACACACCTTTTCTGCAGAACTTCTAAGATATCTTGGACTGGGAAAATGTATTACTCAATATGTCTGTGGGTTCTGCCCCTCTAAATTTTGGCTAGACTCATAATTTGATGCCTTGGGAATTTTTTCGGGACGAGTTTCTGGGAAATTCTGCCTTTATGCTGCCATCTTGGCCAGCACCAATCTTGATATCCTGACTCAGGCTCACCCATGTGAGACATGCTTTTGCTAACATGCACAAGTAGTGATGGTGGATAAAATATTCCTTTTCCCTCTTATGCAAATTCCTAGAGAAAAAGCAGTTCCACACCATGCATTTTGGAGGGAAAAAAGGGAATGACAGCAGAAAATAGACCTCTCTATAGGTTTATTGATTGAGTTTATCTTATGGTCATTTTTCTTTGATATAACATCATTCTGGGGGGCGGAGCCAAGATGGTGACAAGAAGGGATCTAGTCTTAGGAGTTCTCTGATAAAACTCATAAGCTAAGGACTCTAACTAAACTTTCGAAAGAATGCACAAAGGGACCCAGTGAGGCAGTTCTCATACTCAAGGTAACCTGGAAAAGAGCAGAAAGGCTCTGCTCCCTGGGGGTTGGAGGGCCTGCCAGAGTGAAAGAACTTCAGCCACCAGGAGGCAGCCCCAGGGCGCTGGGGGTCTCAGCTCACAGCAGCGGGGGAGTCTCCTGAGCTGCACCTGGGGAGCACCAGGCACAAAGAGGAGGAACAGCAGGGGACCTCTTCCAGAGCGAGCACATGGAGCCCAGCCCTCAGGGCACACAGCAAGCAGCATCTTCTTTCCCTAGTCCTGATCCAGGAAACAGAAGCAGGCAAAGCCAGTAAGTAGGAGCCCCCAGGGCATGAGCCCATTGAGCTGAGGGAGGGGAGTGAAGAGAGACTGCTGAGCTCTATCCTTTGCCTCTGGAACAGGACTCTGAGGCTCTGACCACATTCAGATCCTGATAACAGTCTAGCCCCCCCATAGAACAGCAGGGCTTCCCCACCTCAGGCCTGTGGCAGAGGGGGGCGCATATGGTCATTCACAGACCAGGCGGGAGGACAGAGCCTCACACACTGAGACCCTTGTGGGAGTATCCCAAAGGCTCAGGAAGCACCCCAAAACCAGGCCCAGGCTGGGAAAAGGAGCAAGCAGAGAAACAAAAGGAAGACTATTGAGAAATATTTTGCAAATGAGCCCAAGAAGGATCAAAATACTCAGTCTGAAGATGAGGAAGCACAAGGTCCTGCATCTAAAGACCCCAAGAAAAACAGAAATTGAGCTCAGGCTATGACAGAGCTCAAAAAAGATGTTGAAAGTCAAATGAGGGAGTTAGAAGAAAAACTGGGAAAAGAAAGGAGAGAGATGCAGGAAAAACATGAAAATGAAGTCAGTAGCTTAGTCAAGGAAATCCCCCAAAATGCTGAAGAAAACAGCATGCTAAAAACCAGCTTAGGTCAAATGGATAAGACAGTTCAAAAAGTTATTGAGGAGAAGAATGCTTTGAAAAGCAAAATTGGCCAGATGGAAAAAGAGATAAGAAAACTCTCTGAGGAGAACAAATCCTTCAGACAAAGAATAGAATTAAGGAAGATTGATGAATTTACCAGAAATCAGGAAGCAATACTTCAATACCAAAAAAATGAAAAATTAGAAGAAAATGTGAAATATCTCATTGAAAAAACAACTGATATGGAACACAGACTTAGGAAAGATAATTTAAAAATTATTGGAATACCTGAAAGTCATGATCAGGAAAAGAGCCTTGACATCATTTTCAAAGAATTACTACAGGAAAATTGCCCTGATATTCTAGAAACAGAGGACAAAATAGAAATGGGGAGAATCCACTGATCCCCCCGAGGAAGAGCTCCCAAAAAACCAACCCCTAGGAATATTATAGACAAGTTCCAGAACTCCCAAGTCAAAGAGAAAATATTACAAGCAGCCAGAATGACACAGTTCAAATATTGTGGAGCTGCAGTCAGGATCACACAGGACTTAGCAGCAACTACATTGGAAGCTCATAGGGCTTGGAATACAATATACTGGAAGGCAAAAGAGCTTAGAATGCAGCCAAGAATGAACTACCCAGCAAGGCTGAATGTCCTCTTCCAGGGAAAAAAGATGGACTTTCAATGAACCAGGGGAATTTCAAAGGTTCCTTTTGGAATGGCCAGAGCTGAACAGAAGGTTTGATCTTCAGATACAGGACTCAGGTGAAGCATGGAGATTGAAAGAGGGGGGTAAATATGAGGGACTTGATGATGATGAACTGCATGTATTCCTGCATATAAAAATGACACTGATAATACTCATATCAACCTTCTCAGTTAATAGAGCAGGTAGAGGGAGCTTTTATAGTTGAAGTACAGGAGAAAGCTGAATTCGAAGACAAAATATGGTGTAAAAATGGAGTCAATAGAAAAAAAGGGAAATGTAATGGGAGAAAGAAAAAGGAGAGGGGGAATAGTCCAAGATATTTCACATAATAAGATTTTTTTTAATACAATGAGCTATTGCAATGATATGGAAGGGGGGAGGCAAGGGGGAATGAGGGAAACTTTGTTCTCATCAGAGATGGCTAGGAGAGGAAACAGCAAATAAACTCAATGGGGTTTAGACATCTGGAGTAAGAAGGAGGGGGGGAGCAGGGGGAAGGGGTGGGGATGTGTATAAAGGAGGAGAGGATGGATCATGGGGGTAGAGTGGTCAGATATAACACATTTTCTTTTTTACTTCTTGCAAGGGGCTGGAATTGGAAGGCCTGCCCAGGACCATAGGGCCAGGTGGATTCTGGGCCTAAGGGGTGGGAGGAGGGCTCAGGGCTTCTTGGCCCCAGGACCAGGGATCTGTCTGCTGTGCCACTCAGTGACCCTACAGTAGAGTCAGAGTGAAAGGAGACAGAAAATATAGTACAAGGTAGTGGATAAATAAGAAAGGAGGGAGTTGCGATCAGCAGTGGCAACATTGGAAAAACATGGAAGTAACTTTTGTGATGGACTTATCATAAAGAATGTGATCCACCCGTGATATAACACCATTCTTCTGATGCCATCACAATGATCAAGGGATTGCATCTTTCCAAAATCCTTTAGTATTGAGCACATATCTCTGCACTGATCAGGGCAGGATAAATGTGCTCCATACATGTTTCAGTTGAATTTGTTTTATGATGAGCACCTTGGAATGGGCAGCTTGATTATTCCTATTACAATAAAAAGGTATGCTTCCAAAATTTTACTATTGAGATTTTTCTAGAGAACTTCATTTGAGGGAAAAGTGATGTAGAGTAATACAATTTGTGAATGTATCTATATGTAGTATAGTGACCAGATTGATTTCTAAGCTTGAAGTAAAAAAATGCCAATTTTAAATTCTGCCTCTGACATTTACTCTGGTGATCAAAAGTAAGATACTAAATTCTCAAAATCTTGGTTTTCTTGTCTATAAAATGGGCAAAGAATTAGCTTCTAAAGTTTCCTTTGGTGCTTAAATCTATTGTCTTACAACACCAAATTCTCTTAAGGATAGCTGAACCATCTATACTTTTGCATTTGTCTTTTAGATTGTTCCCTTAGTCCTGCTTTCTTTATGTGAAAGTTTGTATAAGTCTTTTCCCTGCTTTCATCTAAATTCCTCATTTTGCTGTTCTTTATATGGCAATGCTACCCCATTTCATCAACAGACCATACTTTTCTCAGTCATTCCAGATGTGCAATGTTATATGACAGTTTATATCATGATTATCTCGTTCTCCCTAGTGATATGGAAAAACCTAGGGAAGCAGTTCGGATCAATATTCCCCATTGCCAAGTAGACAAGTATTTATTGTGCAGCTCCTAAATGCTAGATCTTATATTTGATTCTAGGATAGAAAGTCAAATATAAAACAGTCTCTGCCCTCATGAAGTTTGCATTCTACTACCATCCACACTGCCTAGAATGAATCAAGTGTTTGAACAACGTTTATGAATGATGACACCACTAGTAATGTAAGTTTGGAAAAATTCCTATTGATTTTATTCATAGCCTTCAAAATGAAAGAATCAAATGCCTAACTATAGTCAGGAAAGAAAGTTAAGAAATAATAGTGTGAACCAACATTATGACTTTATCATCTGTTTAAGTCATATAATCCTTGTTGAATTAAAATTTATTGGAGAAAGAACTTAAACATTTCTGTTATCTCCAAATGGATCCTTCTTTTCTCCTGCATCATTAGGCTTTTTCTCTTGCTGGGGAATATCATTATTCAGCAGTTTGGTGTTTCCATTCACAGTTGTAGAGATAATGATGCAGAGGTAAATATTTGTGTAAACTCTATTGGTAAACACATAGGAAATTCTTCAATAAATAATTATTTTCTTTCTTGTTTTGCTCATTCTGATTCATAATGAAGTGTATAAGGTACTAATAAGTTGTATAGTGACTAGACTAACGTTGAATTTAAAATTGAATAAGGATACTCTACAAATATTGGAGATATGTTATTGCTGTCAGTAGAAAATAGGCTGTGTTTGCAGTGAAATTCTGCTAGTGAATCAGAGACTTCTTTTGGCACAGTGGAAAGAGTCCTGGGAATAGAATCAGGAAGAGCTGAAATCAAATCCAGCCTCAGATATTTTCTCTGGGCTAATTACAGTTTCCTCTTTAAGTAACTGGGGATAATAATGGCCTACATTTCAAGGTTGTGGTGTGGATAAAATAATTGTAAAGTGCTTAAAAGCATGCTTGTATATTGATTCTATATGAATAGGAGAAAAATTATCATTAATTAATCAATGATTTTGGAAGATCCAGTTTCCCCTTTTTTGATAGTCTTCATTTCGAAGTTCAGTTTCTTGAAGGATACTAATGTTAATGAGATTGGATTGGATTTCTTTACAATTTTGTTCAGGCTCTATCTAGGTGGGGAAATCACTGTACTCTACTCAGGTTTGGGTGGCAATAAATTCATTGAATAGATTGTTCATAGCTGGAGGGGGGGTAAGTTAGAAATAAATAAATAAAATAACCAAAGCTCATTACAATAGCTTTGTTCCTTTATTGTAATATTCATTCTCTCATTGTTCCCTGCCCCATGATGGCAAAGTATTTATTTTATAAGTACTTGTTCACAGTTAGCTCAGAGTTCACTTTTGTAAAAAAAAAACTACATTCTCCAATCGGCTACCCATTTCCAAAAGTATTACATATTTACAATAATAATTACAGTATATGGTATGAGAAACATAGCAAAACCCTTTTTGCAGCAGTGTGTACACAATATGTTATATCAATTTAACAAACAATTCTGGAAGTCCATATGGGACTAGATTTTATTACAAATAATATGTATTAAAATTGTATCAAATATCTTCCTCTATTTTCTTATTCACATTCAAAGACTTTTCTTCTCCAGTGCCAGACTTTTTGCCTACCTTTATTGTTATGAAATTTTTGCAACATGAATTCATATGCATATATGTATATTTTTAAGTTACAAAATTTACTTCTGCCATCCCTTCTACCCCCTTCCCTTCAGTGGCAAATAGGCTAACATTGTACATACACATTTGTGTACAGCATGCTTATAGATTAGTCATTTTCAATATGAGGAATTAGGATTAAGGGAAAGAAATATATGAAATAATTTTTAAATGAATATTGATTATCTTGGCAAGATGGCGGAATGATGACAGTCACAGTGTTAAGTGCTCCTGTTTCTCCTCAAATAACATTGAAAGAAACCTCTTAACAGAAATGAGATTAACCAAACCCAGAAAGAGAAGCTGAGAGAAGAACATCCACCAGCAAGGTCTGTCTCAGGGGACCATGGGTGAACCAGGAGATGAGAGCAGAGGGCTAGAGCAGGGACAGCAGCTTGGGGAAGCCAGAGACTTTGGCTGAGGGAGAGGATCTGCTGGAGGGTGAGTTCCAGCACAGAGAGTTTCAGAGCACACCTTGGAAAATGACCAGCTATTCTGGGACCTGAGCACCTTGCTTTCAGCAGAGCACTCTTCCCAGAACAAGAGGTAAACAGCCCCTCCACATCAGGCTCACATATGGGCAACAGAGATCACTCAACTGAAAGGGTGATTAACTCTCTCCCCCAGGGTCTAGCCCATTGTTCAAGGTCAAGTTAGAACCTACTGCTGAAGGCCTCAAACATTCCAGAGAAAGAAACCAGCACCCCCTATTGACCAGCCCTTGGAATTATTCAGCCAAGTGAACAAAGCCTCTAGGATATTCAAAAGCAAACCTTTGAGAGCCACCCCCAACACAAGATTCTAGGAAGATGAAGAAAAACCAGTGAAAAGTGGGGTCTGTGGAGAAATACTCAGAAGAAATAGATTCTAACCCAGAGAGATATAGCACTTCTGAAAAGAATATGAATTGATGTCCAGCCCAGAAAGACTTACTTGAAGAAATCAGGAAGGAGTTTAAAAATCAATTGGAAAAATTGAGAAAAGAAACTTAAGAGAAAATGAACATCTTGCAAGAAGAAAACAAATCCTTGGAAAATACAATTTGACTAATACAAAATGAGAATAATTCTCTCAAATCATCAATTGAGCAAATGCCAAAAGAAAATGATTCTTTCAAAAATACGCTAGGGAAAATGGAAACTTTTCTTACCTTTCAAGTACTAAAAGGGAAAAGGAGAGAGGGGATGGGAGGGGGAGAAAAAGGGGAACTAACAGAGTGGAGGGAAGGAAAAAGGGAAAGGGGAAAGGAAGGGGAAGGGGTTTTATGGCAAACACACTGAAGGTGGTGGTATTCAGAAACAAAACACTGGGGAATATGGATAATGGGAAAAAAGAGGGAAAATACAAACAGGGAGAGGATAGCATGGAAGGCAATGAAAAGTTAGCAATTATAATGTTGAATGTGAATGGGATGAACTCTCCCTCAAAATGTAAACAAATGGATTAAAAACTAGAATCCTACGATATGCTGTTCATAAGAAACTCATTTGAAGTAGAGAGATATAGAGTAAAGGTAAAAGGTTGGAGAAAAATATATTTTGCTTCAGCTGAAGTGAAAAAAGCAGGGGGAGCAATCCCTATCTCAGACATAGCAGCTGCAAAATTAAATAGTGTTAAAAAAGATAAAGAAGGAAACTATATCTTCCTAAAAGACACCATAGACAATAAAGTAATTTCAATATTAAATATGTATGCACCCAATGGGACAGAATCCAAATTCTTAGAGGAGAAGTTGAAAGAGCTACAGTAAGGCACAGACAGCTAAACTCTACTAGTGGGAGACCTCAACCTCACACTCTCAGATTTAGATAAATCTGATCATAAAATAAACAAGAAGGAAGTTAAGGAGGTTAATAGATTGTTAGAAAACCTAGATATGATATATTTATGGAGGACATTGAATAAGGATAGAAAGAAATATACTTTTTTTCCCTGCAGTTCATGGCACTTACACAAAAATTGACCATGTACTAGGACATTAAATAACTAATGGTCAGTTGCAGAAAGGCAGAAATAGTGAACACATCTTTCTTATATCATAATGCAATAAAAATTATATGAAATATTGAAACACAGAAATATAGACTCAGAACTAATTGGATATTAAATAACCTACTTTTAGTTTTTTTTTTTCTTGCAAGGCAAACAGGGTTAAGTGGCTTGCCCAAGGCCACACAGCTAGGTAATTATTAAGTGTCTAAGACCAGATTTGAAGCCAGGTACTCCTGACTCTAGTCTGGTGCTTTATCCACTAGGCCACCTAGCTACCCCAAATAACCTCCTTTTAAAGAACGAGTGGATGAAGCACCAGATCATAGAAAGAAATAATTATTTCATCCTAGATAATGACAATAATGAACCAACATACCAAAACCTATGGAATAAATTCAAGGCAGGTATCAGGTGATGTATTATATTTTTAAATGCTTGCATGAATAAATTAGAGAAAGAGGAAATCAATGAATTAATATGCAAATAAAAAAATTAGAGAAAGAAGAAATTAAAACCCCCAGTAAAATACCAAATTAGAAATGTAAAAAAAAGGATAAATTATTAAAATAGAAAGCAAGGAAACTACTAGACTAATAACTAAAACCAAGAACTGCTTTTCTGAAAAAAAAAACAATAAAATTGATAAACCTCTGGTCAAATTGATTAAAAAAAAGAAGGGACAAAACCAAATTGCTAATATAATAAATGAAAAAGGTGAACTCCCCACTAATGAGGAGGAAATTAAAGTAATAATTCAGGAATTATTTTGCCCAACTATATGACAATAAATTTGACAATCTAAGTGAAATGGATGAATATTTACAAAAATATAAATTGCCCAGATTAAATGAAGAGCGAATTAAAAACCTAAATATCTGTATCTCAGAAAAAGAAATCAATAAGCCATTATTGTACTCCATAAGAAAAAATCTCCAGAGCCAGATGGATTCAAAAGTGAATTCTATCAAACATTTAAGGAACAATTGGTTCCAATTCTATTTAAACTCTTTGGAAAAATAGGTGAAAATTATACTCTACCTAACTCTTTCTATGGTACCAATATGGTGCTGATCCCTAAAATGGGAAGAGTTAAAAGAGAGAAAGAAAATTATAGACCAATCTCCCTGATGAATATAGAAGCAATAATCTTAAATAAAATCTTAGCAAAACAATTACAACAAGTTATCACTGGGATAATACATGATGATCAAGTAGGATTTATCCCAGCAAAGCAGGGTTGGTTCAATCTTAGGAAAACTGTTAGCATAATAAATTATATCTACAGCAAACCTATCACAAATTGTAAGATTATATAATCAATGCTGAAAAAGCTTTTGACAAAATACAGCACCAATTCATACTAAAAACACTAGAGAATGTAGGAATAAACATATTGTTCCTTAGAATGATAAGTAATATCTATCTGAAACCATCCACAAGCATTATATGCAACAGTGATAGGCTAGAGACATTCCCAATAAGATTAGGGGTGGGGGGAGGCGGAGCCAAGATGGCAACAAGAATGGATCGTGTCTTAGGCGCTCTCTCATAAAACTTATAGGCTAAGGAGTCTAACTAAATTTTCTAGAGACAAAACCCACAGAGGGACCCAATGAGGCAGTTCTCCTACTCAAGGTAACTTGGAAAAGAGCAGAAAGGTTCTGCTCCACAGGGTTGGAGGGGGTCCTGCCAGAGGGGTGGCCCGCCAGAGTGAAAGAACTTCAGCCTCCGGGAGGCAGCCCCAGGGCTCTGGGAGCCATGGCTCTCAGCAGTGGGGGAATTTCCTGAGCTATGCCCCAGGGAGCACCGGGCACAAATTGGGGGAACAGTGGGGGGACCTCTGTCAGAGCGAGCACTTGAAGCCCAGACCTCAGGGTACACAGAGAGCAACATGTCCAGTGCAGCCAAGCTCCAGGAAACAGAAGCAGGTGGAGCCAGTAAGCAGGAGCCCCCAGGTCATGATCCCATTGAACCTAGGGAGGGGACTGAAGAGAGGCTGCCAAGCTCTGTCCCTGGAAAAGGATGCTGGGGCTCTGAACACATTCAGATCCTGATTTCAGTCTAGGCCCCCACACAGAACAGCAGTGGCCCCCCACACCTCAGCCCCATGACAGAGGGGGGGTGCATATGGTCATTCACAGACAAGGAGGAAGGATAGAGACTTACACACTGAGACCCTTGTGGGAGTGTCCCAAAAGCTCAGGAAGCACCCCCAAAACCTGGCTCAGGCTCAGAAAATGAGAAAGCAGAGAAACAAGAGGAACACCATTGAGAAATATTTTGCATATGAGCACAAAAAGGATCAAAATACTCAGTCTGAAGATGAGGAAGCACAAGCTCATAAATCTAAAGCCTCTAAGAAAAACAAAAATGGGCTCAGGCTATGACAGAGCTCAAAAAAGACTTTGAAAATTAAATGAGGGAGTTAGAAGAAAAACTAGGAAAAGAAATGAGAGCTGCAGGAAAAACATGAAAATGAAGTCAGCAGCCTAGTCAAGGAAATCCAAAAAAATGCTGAAGAAAATAGCATGCTAAAAACCAGCTTAGGTCAAATGGATAAAACAGTTCAAAAAAGTTATTGAGGAGAAGAATGCTTTAAAAAGCAAAATTGGACAGATGGAAAAAGAGATAAGAAAATTCTCTCAGGAGAACAAATCCTTCAGACAAAGAATAAAACTCAGGGAGACTGATAAATTTACGAGGAAACCAGCACTCAATATTTAAAAACCAAAAAAAATGAAACATTAGAAGAAAAAGTGAAACATCTCATTGAATAAACAACTGATATGGAAAACAGACTTAAGAAAGATAATTTAAAAATTATTGGAATACCTGAAAGTCATGATCAGGAAAAGAGCCTTGACATCATTTTCAATGAATTACTACAGGAAAATTGCTCTGATATTCTAAAAGCAGAGGGCAAAATAGAAATAGAAAGAATCCACCAATCCCCCAGAGAAAGAGATCCCCAAAAACCAACCCCTAGGAATATTATAGCCAAATTCCAGAATTCCCAAGTCAAAGAGAAAATATTACAACCAGCCAGAAGCACACAATTCAAATATTGTGGAGCTGCAGTCAGGATCACACAGAACTTAGCAGCAACTACATTGGAAGCTCGTAGGGCTTGGAATATAATATACTGGAAGCCAAAAGAGCTTAGAATGCAGCCAGGAATCAACTACCCAGCAAGACTGAATGTCCTCTTCCAGGGAAAAAAGATGGACTTTCAATGAACCAGGGGAATTTCAAATGTTCCTGTTGGAATGTCCAGAGCTGAAAAGAAGGTTTGATCTACAAATACAGGACTAAGGTGAAGCATGGAGATTGGAGGAGAGGGGGAAAATATGAGAGACTTGATGATGATGAACTGCATGTATTCCTGCATATAAAAATGACACTGATAATACTCATATGAACCTTCTCAGTTAATAGAGCAGGTTGAAGGAGCTTTTATAGTTGAAACACAAGAGAAAGCTGAATTTGAAGTTAAAATATGGTGTAAAAATGGAGTCAATAGTAAAAAGGGAAATGTAATGGGAGAAAGAAAAAGGAAGAGTGGGAATAGGCTAAGATATTTCATATAATAAGATTTTTCTTTATTGCAATGAGCTATTGAAATGATATGGAAGGGGGGAAAGCAAGGGGGAATGAGGGAATCTTCACTCTCATCAGAGGTGGTTAGGAGAGGAAACAATATATACTCAATGGGGTAGAGCCATCTGGAGTAAGGGGTGGGGACAGGGGGAAGGGGGGTGATGTGAGTGATGGAAGAGAGGAAGGACCACGGGGGGAGAGTGGTCAGATATAACACATTTTCTTTTTTACTTCTTGCAAGAGGCTGGGATTGGAAGGCTGGTCTGGGACCATAGGGCCTAAGGGGGTGGTATGGGGGCTTGGGGCCTCTTGGCCCCAAATCCAGTGATCTATCTGCTGTGCCACTGAGCTACCCTACAGCAGAGTCAGAGTGAAAGGAGAGAGAAAATATAGTACATGGTATTGGAGAACTATGAAAGGAGGGAGTTGAGATCAGCAATGGCAACAGTGGAAAAATATGCAAGTAACTTTTGCGATGGACTTATCATAAAGAATGTGATCCACCCACGACAGAATTGTTGGTGTTGGAACAAAGACTCAAGCACATTTTGCATTATTACTATTTTGGGGGGGTGCAGGGCAAATGGGGCTGGGTGGCCTGTCTGGGGCTGCATCGCAGAGTGATTGTTGGGTGTCTGAGGCCAGATTTGGACCTGGGTGCTCCTGGCTCAAGGGTCAATGCTCTGTCTGCCACCCAGCCACCCCTAGTATTATTACTATTTCATTTTATTTTGGGTTTTTTTTCTTTTTTTGGTTTTTGCATGGCAGAGGTGTTCAGATGGCTTGCTTGTCATATGGCTGGGTGATTGTTGGGTGTATGGGGCCAGATGTGGGCTCGGGTCCTCATGGCCCCAGGGCTGGTGCTCTGTCCCTTGCACCACCTGGTCATACCTACAATTATTACTACTATTTTTTTTAATTTAAATTTTTTTTCACTCCCCTTTACTTTATCGCTCAAGTGAGTCTATATTTGGGGGGGGAGTATTTTGTTTACTCTTAAACAGGAATATTTTATTAATATATAAAAATTATTTGTACAAAATGAGAATAAATATTAAAGAAAAAAGAAAAATATCAGGGGTGAAACAAGGATGCCCATTAACAACACTACTATTCAATATTGCATTAGAAATGTTAGTTTCAGCAAAAAAAGAGAAATTGAAGAAATTAAATTTGGGAAGGAAGAGACAAAATTCTCACCCTTTGCAGATGAAATGATGGCAAACCTAGAGAATCCCAAAAAGTCATTTAAAAAAACTACAAGAAATAATTAGCAACTTTAGTAAAAATTACCTGATATAAAATAAAACCTAATAAATCTGCAAAATTTTTATTTGTTACTAGAAAGATACAGCAGAAAGAGCTGGAAAGAGAAATCCCATTCAAAGTAACCTCAGACAGTATGAAATACCTGGGAGTCTACCTGCCAAGGCAAACGCAGAAACTTTTGGAAAACAATTACAAAACACTTCTCACGCAAATAAAATCAGATTTAAATAACTGGGAAAACATCAACTGCTCATGGATAGGTCAAACTAATATAATAAAATGATGATTCTACCAAAACTAAACTACTTGTTTAGTGCCCTACCTATCAAAATTCCAAATAATTACTCTAATGGGTTAGAAAAAGTTGTAAGTAAATACAGATGGAGAACTAAAAAGTCAAGAATTTCCAGGGATTCAATGAAAAGAAGTGCAAAAAAAGTTGACTTAGCCCTACCTGATCTAAAATTATATTATGAAGCATCAGTCATCAAAATTGTCTGGTGTTGGCTAAGAAATAGAGTGGTGGGCCAGTGGAATAGACTAGGTGCAATAGCAGGAAATGATTATAATAACCTACTGTTTGATAAACCCAAAGAGTCTAGCTATTTGGATAAAAACTCTTTCTTCAATAAAAACTGTTGGGAAAATTGCAAGTTAGTATGGAAGAAACTTGGATTAGACCAACACCTTACACCCGATACTAAGATAAGATCAAAATGGATATAGGATTTAGCCAAAAAAAAAAGCAGTATTATAAGCAAACTAGAAGATCAAGGAGTAGTAGTATACCTGTCAGATATATGGAAAGGGAAACAGTTTATGACCAAGGAAGAGATGAAGAATATCATTTAAAAACAAACTAGATGGTTTTGATTACATTAAATTAAAAAGTTTTTGCACAAACAAAATCACCGTAACCAAGATGAAACTCGGAAACAATTTTTACAGCTAGTGTTTATGACAAAGGACTCATTTCTAAAATATCCAGACAACTGAGTTGAATTTTCAATAAAACAAGCCTTTCCCCAATTGACAAATGGCCAAAGCATATTCAAAAGCAATTTAGAGTTGAGTAAATTAAAATGATCCATAATCATATGAAAAATTGCTCTAAATCATTACTTATTAGAAGTTCAAATTAAAGCATCTCTGAGGTATCACTCACACTTCTCAGACTGGACAATATGATTAGAAAGGACAATGGTCAATGTTGGAAGGGATGTGGGAAATCTGGACACCAATACATTGTTGGTGGAGTTTTGAACTTGTCCATCCTTACTGGAGAGAATTTTGGAATTATGCCCAAAGAGCAACAAAAATGTGCATACCCTTTGATCTAGCAGTACCACTACTGGGTCTATACCCTGAAGAGATTATGAAGAAGATTAAGAGCATCACTTGTACAAAAATATTCATAGCAGCCCTATTTGTGGTGGCCAAGAACTGGAAATTAAGTTAATATCATTCAATTGGTGAATGGCTTAACAAAATGTACTCTATATATTTTATGGAATCACTTTTATTCTATTAGAAACCAGTAGGGATGGGAATTCAGGGAAGCATGGAAGGATTTGCATGAACTGATGCTGAATAAAGTGAACAGAAACAGAAAAACATTGTACACTCTAACAGAAACATAGGGGTAATGATCAACCATGATGGACTTGCTTATTCCATCAGTGCAACAATCAGGGACAATTTTGGATGATCTGGGATGGGGAATACCATCTGTATCCAGAGAAAGAATTGCGGAATTTGAACAAAGACCAAAGACTATTACCTTCCATTTAGGGAAAAAAAACCATTATCTTATCATGTAATTTTGATATTTCTTATACTTTATTTTCTTCCTTAAGGTTATGATTTCTCTCTCATCAACTTAGATAAATGTATACCATGGAAGCAATGTAAAGACTAACAGACTGCCTTTTGTGGGGGGGTGTGGAGAGGGAAGCAAGAATAGGGGAATAGGAGCAGCTAGGTGTTGTAGTGGATAAAGCACCAGCCTTGGAGTCAGGAGTACCTGGGTTCAAATCCGGTCTCAGACACTTAATAATTACCTAGCTGTATGGCCTTGGGCAAGCCACTTAACCCCATTTGCCTTTCAAAAACCTAAAAAAAGAATAGGGGAATAATTGTAAAACTCAAAATAAATAAAATCTTTTTTTTTAAAAAGTGAATGTAGTGTACATCAGATTCTGAAGGTTTTTTTTTCTGTTTTGTTTTCTTCCTCTGGATGGGAAAAATATTGTCTATAGCCCATCTAATATTGTTGTCCTCATTCTTTGACCTGCTGAGTGGAGCTACATCCCTCAGGTTTGATCATTTCACAATGTTGATGTCAATTTGAACATTGTTCTCTTGGTTCTGTAATTCATTTTATAATTCTCTAGAGTCCAACTTTTTATGTTTTTTTATAGAACAATAGTATTCCATGATATTCATATTCCATAACTTGCTTAGCCATTCCCTAATTAATGGACATCCCCTCAATATTCAATTCTTTGCCACTACAAAAAGAGCTGCTGTGAATATTTTTGAAATCATGTTTTATGATTTCTTCTTGATATATTTCAAGAAATTAGCATTATTGGGTCAAAGGGTATGAACAGTTTTATTGCTTTTTGGGCATAGTTCTATATTACGCTACAGAATGGGTGGAACAGTTCACATCTCCAACAGAAGTACATTAATGTCCCAATCCTCCCACAATATATCCAATACTGATCATTTTCCCTTTTTGACATCTTAGCCAATATGATAGGTGTGAGATGATACATCATAGTTGTTTAAATTTTCATTTCTTTAATCAATATTGATTTGGAGCATCTTTTCATATGATTTTATGTACCTTTAATTTCTTTATTGAGAACCATCTATTCATATTCTTTGACCATTTATCAATTGGGGTATGACTTTTAACCTTATAAATTTGATGGACTTCTCTATATAGTTTAGAAGTGAGAACTTTATAAGAATACCTAATTGTGAAGATTGTTTTCCAGATTTCTGCTTTCCTTTTAATTTTGGCAGCATTGATTTTATTTGTGCAAAACCTTTTCAATTTAACATAGTCAAAGTCATTCATTTTGCAGTTTATAATGTACTCTAATCCATATTTGGTCATTATATTTGCCCCTTTTCCATTGATCTGATAGAAAATTTCATGGTTTATTAATCTATCAATTTATCAATGGTCCTTTTATGTCTAAATTCTGTACACATTTTGACCTTATTTTGGTGTAGGGTATGAGATGTGGTTTTATGCCTAGCTTTTGCCATATTACTTTCCAATTTTCAAAGAATTATTGTTAAATAGTGAGTTCTTATCCCAGAAGCTAATCTCTTTGGGTTTGTCAAACAGTAGATTACTGTAGCTATATACTTCTGTTTCTTTTGAACCTATCCTAATCCACTGATCCATTCTTCTATTTCTAAAGAGTAACAGGTAGTTTTGATGACTGCTGCTTTATGGTATAGATGTAGATCTGGCAGAGCTAGGTCACCTTTCTTTATATATTTTTTATCAGATTTCTTGCTATTATTTTTGTTTGGTTGTTTTTTAGGTTATTGCAAGGCAATGGAGTTAGGTGACTTGCCCAAGGTCTTACTGCTAGGTAATAATTAAGTTTCTGGGCTCGGATTTGAACCCAGGCCCTCCTGACTTCAGGTGTTCCATTCATTGCACCACCTAGCTGCCTGCCCCCTTTTGCTATTCTTGACCTTTTGCTGCTCTAAATGAATTTTGTTTCTATTTTTCCTAGTTCAGTAAAATTATTATTTGATAGTTTTGTTGGTATGACACTGAATAAGTGATTTAATTTGGGTAGAGTTGTCATTTTTATTATACTAGCTCAATTTAAACTTAAGCAATTGACATTTTCCCAGTTATTTGCATCTGACTTTATTTGGGTGAGAAGTGTTTCATAACTGTGCTTGTACATGTTCTGGTTTTGTCTTGGGAGGTATTTCCAAGTATTTAATGCTGTCTACAGTTTAAATGGAATTTCACTTTCTATCTCTTGGGTTTTGTTGTTCATAAACAGTAATTATTTATGTGGTTTTATTTTTATCTTGCTGCTTTGCTGAATTTGTTACTTGATTCAAGGAGTTTTTTAAATGATTTTCTTGGGTTGTCTAGGTTTACCAATATATCATCTGGAAAGAGTGAAAGATTTGCTTCTTTATTACCAATTCTGATTACTTAAATTTCTTTTTCTTCTTTTATTGCTAAAACTAACATTTCTAATACTATATTGAATAGTAATGGTGATAATGGGCATCCATGTTTCACCCCTGATAATATTCCATAATCCAATAAACTTATATTCCTATTAATTACATATAATATTTATTATATAGATACTACTTCTTGTTTTAAGGGAAACTCCATTTATTCCTAAACTTTCTAGTGTATTTAATAGGAATAGATGATGTATTTTATCAAAAACGCTTTCAGTATTGAGATTATCATGTGATTTCTGTTCATTTGCCATTGACGTGTTCAATTATGTTGAATGTTTTACTAATATTGAATCATCCCTGCCTAATAGTATGAAATCTACCTGATCATTGCTGAAATTTTATTTAAGATTTTTGCATACATGTTTATTAGGGATATTGATATATAATTTTCTTTGTTCTGATTCTTTCTGGTTAAAGTATCAGCACCATATTGGTGTCATAAAAGAAACTGACAGAACTTATCCTATTTATTAAAATAGTTTTTGAAGAATAGATATTAATTGTACCTTAAATGTTCAGTAGAAATCACTTGTAAATCCATCTAGACCTGGCAACTTTTCTTAGGGAGTTTATTGACAGTTTCTTCAATTTCTTTTTCTGAAATGGGGATATTTTAATTTCCTCTTCTGTTAATATGGATAGTTTGTATTTTTGTACATATTCATCCATTTCATTCAGGTTATCCAATTTACTAGCATAGAGTTTGGCAATGTAGCACTGAATTATCTCTTAATTTCCTCCTCATTGTTAGTTAAACCTTTTCATTTTTGATACTGGTAATTTGATTATCTTTCTTTTTTTTAATGAGATTAGTCAATGGTTTGCCTATTTTATTTATTTTTCATCAAACTAACTCTTAGTTTTATTTATGAGGTCAATGGTTTTCTTGCTAATCTCCCCCTTGATTTTAAGAATTTCTAATTTGGTATTTAATTGGGATCTTTTATTTTTTCTTTTTCTACCTTTTTTAGTTCATACCCAATTCACTGATCTACTGTTTCTCTATTTTATTCATATATGCATTAAAAAATATAAAGTTTCCCCTCAAATAGCCTTGACTGCATCCCATAAATTTTGGAATGAGGTCTCATTAGTATAATTTTCTTGGATATAATATTGATTATTTATACGATTTGCTGTTTGAGCCACCCATTATTTAAGATGAAATTATTTAATTTCCAATTAGTTTTTGGCTTATATTTCCATGACCCTTAATTACATGTAACTTTTAGTGCATCATGTTCTGAGAAGTATGTATTTATTATTTCTGCCTTTCTGCATTTGATTAAAACTTTTTGTGCCCTACCTGGTCAGTTTTGAATAAATATCATGTACTGCTGAGGGAAAAAAGTATATACTTTTCTATCTGTATTAAGTTTTCTCCAGAGATCTAGCATATCTATGTTTTCTAAGATTCTATTCACCTTCTTAACTTCCTTATTTTTTATTTTTTGGTTATATTTATCTAGCTCTGAGAGAGGGAGATTGAGGTCTCCCATTATTAATGTCTTGCTGTCTATGTCTCCTTGTAATTCACTCAGTTTTTCCTCTAGGAATTTGGATGCTATACCATTAGGTACATACATGTTTAGTAATGATATAGCTTCATTCCAATGGTGCCTTTTAAGAAGATGTAGTTTCCTTTCTTATCCCTTTTAATGAGATTGCATTTACTTTTTCTGAGATCAGGATTGCTACCTCTGATTTTTTTTTTACTTCAGCTGAGGCATAATAGATTTTGCTCCAACCTTTGACCTTTACCCTGTGTACATCTCTCTGCTTCAAAGTGTTTCTTAGAATCAACATATTGTAGGTTTCTGGATTTTGATTTATTCTACTATTCAATTCTGTTTAATGGGACAGTTCATCTTATTCACATTTACAGTTTAGATTACTAATTCTGTACTTCCCTCCATGCTATTATTCTCCATTTATATTCTTCTTTCCTTTCCTCTTATTCCACCTCACCAAAATTTTACTACCTTTCCCCTTTGACTTTTCTTTTAAAAATTTAACTTTCAGTTTATTTTTACTTTTACCTTCACTTTCCCTTTTATCAGTCCTTCATTTACTTATCTTTCTCTTTTCTATCCCCCCCATCCTTATAGATTATGGTAGATTTTTAAATGCAAATGGGAATGTATCTTATTACCTCTCCGGGCTAAATCTATTGATTAGAATTTACTCAGCATTCACATCCTCCCTTCCTTCCCTCTAAACTTATCAGTTTTGTGCCTCTTCCCTTGGTGTTATTTTTTGCTCTAGTAGTATTAATCAGGTGTTATAAGTCACAGTGTGATAAATTCATATTATTTTCAAGGTATCATCTCAGTTTGTTTGCTCAATTGCTTGAAAAGCAATATGGTCTCAAATTACATCAAATAATAATAATAATCATTTTTACCTTACTCCCTTTTCAAATACCCTCCAAATACACACAATTCTCCTCATGAGACAAAGTATCATCCAAAGTTATATCATTACTTGTACTATTTGTGCCCTACCCCCAGGCTACTTCAACCCTTGTTAAATGAAACATGGATTAAGTCAAACCCTGATGTAATTAACTACAAATATCTTAAAGGACTCTAAGCACTGGGAGGCTCTGGAAGTCTTACCTGAGGACTTTAAAAATTATTGGAAATTATGAGACACACTGACACATGACTACCCAGTGTGTGGTTCCCCTTTTCATTAACCTTTTTATACAAGTCTTGAGTTGTGTACTTGATGATTAAATTCTCTGTTCAGTTCTGGTCTTTGTGTCAAGAAATTCTGCAAGTACTCTATTCCGTTGAGCATCCATCTTTTCCCCTGACAGTATATGATGAATTTTGCAGGTTGGTACAATCTAGGTTGTAATTTGCTCTCCAATATATGTTATTTTTGGTCTTCCAATCCTTCATTGTTGAGGTTGATAGGTCCAGTGTGAGTCTAATTGTGTTTCCTCTGTAGTTAAATTGCTTTCTTGAGAGATCTGGAATTTGGCTAAAACAACCCTTGGAGTTTTTAGCCTGGGGTTGGTTTCTGGAGAAGTTCTGTTTATTTTTTCAATGGCTATATTGTCTTTTTGTTCTAGCAGATTTGGACAGTATTTCCTTATAATTTCCTCCATGATATTTTTCAGATTCTTTTTTTTATTTAGGCTTTCTAGTAATCTGATGATTTGTAAATTATTTTTCCTGGATCTATATTTTTCAAAGTCATTTGTTTTCTCTAAAAAGGTATTTAACATTTTTTTCAGATTTTTCATTCTCTTTATTTTGTTTGATGGAATCATGCAATCCCATAGATTTGTTGGTTTCTATTTGTTCAATTCTAATTTTTAGGGTTTTATTTTCTTCAATTATCTTTTTTTTTACCTTTTTAGTGTATTGAATTATCTGATCAATTTTTCATAATTATTCCTGCATGATTCTCATTTCTTTTTCCATTTTTCTCCATCCTCTCTTCTTTGGTTTTTAAATTCTTTTTCAAGATCTATGAGCTTTTGAATTTGAGTTCAATTCATAGACACATTTGAGACTTCACCCATGAATGATTTTTCACTGATTCCTTCTTCCAACATGGCCAGGATTTTTTTTCTGGAACTGGAGTCTGATCCCTGGCTTGTCATTGGCCAAAATGTTGCCTATGTAGTCCAAGCCTTGCCTTTGCAGAGGTTTATTTTCTCCGTTATGTCCAGGTTCTGGCTGTAGTGGTTTGTTCCCAATCCAGTCCTGTCTTTTGGCCTCATGTTCCCAAGGTATAGACTTTGTTGTTGGGATGCTCCTGCTGGCCTGCTATCTAGATATGGGGACCTCTACTGTTGTTAAGCTGTTGGGACCTGGATTGCACTGTGTCTTAAAGCCTCCAGATGGCTTTTCTGCTCCTCTGCCTCACTTGGCTTTGCTTTCCCTATTCCCCCAAAGGGACAGACCTTCACTGGAGATCTTCCTTGATATCTACTGGTGGAAAACTTCTTTGGATCTTCTCTTTTTCTTGTTGGGATGTGTAGCTTTAATGTCTATGCAGAGGCTTCATTTATCTTTGGTAGGGAAAAGCTCTGGGAGCATGTTAGCTTCTTGCTGCCATCTTGACTCTATTCTGGAAGTCCCAGGAGCTCTTTGTCCAATGGTACTCTTTAAACTTCAAGTCTTATGGCCCCTAACCTGCTTTTTTTTCATCATCATTTTCATCATTCCCTGTCCTCATCCTCTTCCTCTTTATATAGAGAACCATCACTATTCTCCTCTTCCTCTTGATTTTCTTCCCATTCTGTCACTTCACTGGGCAGATACTTCTCCCCATTATGCCACTAACTAGATCAGAACATAGGAATAGTATGTTATTTTAAAATCTGAGACTTCTGATGGCTTTAATTGCAGTCCTATAACTTTTAGCTGTTTAGATTAAGACCCTGCTATCTCCTACAATGCTCTCACAAAGATGCAGAGAAAGAGTCACCAATGAGGAGTAGTCTGACAGTAGTTACTCATTTTGAGGCTTATCCACTGAGACCAGAACAATTTTGCAGCCTCTTCCACATTTGGTTGGCTGCTTTTTCACAACTTCTTTCTCTTCTGTGCTAGCAGAATCAAGAATTCCTGATAATATCTATAGCCTGGGATTATTTATAAACTGCTGTTTATTGCAGTATTTTCCAATTGTAGTTACTGAATTTAATAGTTCTCTTTCTTCAATATTTGTGGGACATCTCAAAGCAAGAGGAGCTACAACATCAGAAGGAGAAGCAATAGAGGGCAGAACCAAGATGGCTGCAAGAGGGTGGGAATTCTCTGAAACTTGTCCCCCCCAAAACTTCAAAAGCCCATCATATTATGACTGTAGCCAAAATTTTGAGGGGCAGAACCCACAGAAAGACTGTATGATATAATTTCCCAGTCCAAGACAACTTAGAAGATCTGCAGCTTTGTTTCACTGGGACTGGAGATTGGAAAGAGCTGCAGAGCAGCCAGGCTGGACCAAACCAGTCCAGCCTTCCAGAAACAGCCTTCAGGGCACTTGGGAACCTGGGGGGCACCTGGATCTGGGGCATAGAGAGGTGGTTTCTAGACTTCTTGGCCCAGGGATTGCCAGGAATGACTTGAAGGCAAAGTGAGAGAACTCTGTGGCAACAGAATGAGTGCAAAGCCTTGGTTCACACTGGTCTCAGAACAGCCTAATGGTGGAAATCTGCAGTGGAAATCTGCAGTGGAAACCTGTGAAGCCACCCAGCACTTCCAGAGCATTCAGCCCATAGATATTAAAGGAGTAGCGAGAGACTGCAGAGGTCTCTCTGCTCTCCCTGAGGACTCTGCTGTTTTCCCACCCTAAGATCCAGGTCACATTCTGGGGCTCCCCATCCTATCATAGCAGAACAGGGACCCTCCTCACAGTTCTAGGGCAGATGGAAGTGCTTGTGTTCATCTATGGATCACAGCACAGGCAAGAGAGGAGTCAGAGCCTTTCATAAAACCTTGGAGGAATTAAGGTTCCTATGGAGTATCCCAATCCCTCCCCCCAAACAAAGCCTTTTAAGTGCAGTACATGAGTCATAGGCTGAGGAAATGAGCAAAACAGCAGGAAAAAGAACGTGACCATAGAAAATTATTTTGGTCACATGGAGGATAAAAATTCTCACTCAGAAGATGAAAAAAATAATAGCTTCTGAATTAAAAGCCTCTAAGAGAAGTAGGAAATGGGCTCAGGATAAGAATGAGCTCAGAATAGACTTTGAAAAACAACTATGGAAGGTAGAGGAAAAATTAGATTAAAAGAGAAATGAACACATTGCAGGTAAATCATGAAAACCAAGTCAGCAGTTTAGTGAAAAAAAATACAAAATAATACTGCAGAAAATAACATGGTAAAAACCAATTTAGGATCATTGTAAAAAGTAACCTAACAGGCAAATGAGGAGAAGAATGTCTTAAAAAGAGAATTGGTGAACTGGAAAAGAAGATAAAAAAGCTCTCTGAAGAAAATAATTCCTTCAAATGTAGAATGGAGCTAAAGAAAGCTAATAACTTTGTGAGAAATTAAGAAACAATAAAACAATACCAAAAATAATGAAAAATTAGAAGAAAATGTGGAAAAAAACAACTGACCTAGAAAACAGATCCAAAAGAGATAATTTTAAAATTATTGGGTTATCTGAAAATCATAACTACAAAAAAAGAGCCTAGGCTTTATTTTTCAATAAATAATACGGTGGGGTACGCTAAGAAGTGCAGTGGATAGAGCACCAGTCCTGGAGTCAGGAGGACCTTACTTCAAATCCAACCTCAGACATGTAAAAATTACCTAGCTGTGTGATCTTGTACAAGTCACTTAAATCCATTGCCTTGCAAAAAGTAATGCCAAAAAATTTTCAAAAATAATACAGTAAAATTCTGATTCTAGAAGCAGGGGGTAAAATAAAAATTGATGGAATACACAAATCATCTCTTGAAAAGAACCCCAAAGAAAAACTCTCAAGAATATTATAGCCAAATTCCCAAACTCCCAAGTCAAAGAGAAAATACTCCAAGCTCCCAGAAACAAACACTTCAACTACCATGGCACAACAGTCAGAATTACACAGGATTTAGCAGCATCTACATTAGGGGCTGGTAGGGCTTGGGATATGATATTCCAGAAGGCAAAAAGCTTGGTTTACAACCAAGAATCAGCTACCCAGCAAAAATGAACATCCTCTTTCAGGGGGAAAATAGGAATTTTCAATGAAACAGGGGACTTTCAAACTTTCCTGTTGAAATGACCAGAGCTGAACAGAAAGTTCGATCTCCAAGTACAGGGCTCAGGCAAAGCATAGAGAGGGTGGACAAGAAGGACTAATTATGAGGAATTTAATGAGGATGAACTTTGTGTATTCCTTCTTGGAAGGAAGATACTGATAACTCAAAGGAACCTTCTCATTTATAAGAGCAGTTAGAAGGAGTATATATAGACAAGACAGAAGAGGGAGTTGAATATAATGGCATAATATAAAGATGGAGTCAATGGGTGATAAAGGAAAGTACTGGAAGGAAAAGGAGAGGTAGAATGGACTAAGGTATTTCACATACAAGAGTTTAGAAAAAGCTTTTGCAATGGAGTGGAAGCAGGGAGGGGAGGGGAAATGAGTGACCCTTCATTCTCATCAGAAATGACTCAGTAAAGAAATAATATACACACTTAATAGGGTATGGCAATCTATCTTAACCAAGACAAAAATAAGAGGAAAAGGATGGGATAAAGGGGACAGGGGAGGGGAGGGGAAGAGCAGGTGAGAGAAGAGAGGGAAGATCATCAGAGAGGGTACTCAGATACAACACGCTTTTGAACAGGGACAGGGTGAAAAGACAGAGAGCATAAATAGGAGTGGGAAGGAGCTAGCAATAGTGATGGTGGGAAAAGATATTGAAATAATTTTTCTGGTGTATATATGATAAAGAAGACAACTCATCCCAGACACAGAACTGATGGAATCTGAACACAGACTGAAGGATAATTTTTTTTTTCTCTCACTTCATTTCTCTTAAAGTTTTTCTATCTTTTGAGGGAGGAAGGGGGGTTTATATTTACTTCACTACAAGTTTATTGTAACGATATAAAAGAAACCATTAAAAAGGAGAAGCAACAATGCTTGGACTATCTATTATGGTGATGCTCTTGACAGTGTTGATATTTTGTATGTATATCCTAAGACCCAGTTTGACACACATATGCTAATTTTAAACTATTGGTTAGTCTGGCTTTGCCTACAATTGGGAAACCAATCACACAAACTCAAATGACTTTGTTTTAAATCTTGCAAAAATTACTGAGGAATATCAAAAGGCTCTTTCCACCCAAACATATGCCACACCTGCTTGAAGTCCAGCTTCTTCTTCTTCCCTGGCATCCTTATCTTTTCTTTTAGGGCAGCTAAGTGGTACAGTGAATGGAATACCTGAGTTCAAATCTGGCCTCAGATATTTGACACCCACTAGTTTGTGTGCCCTTGAGTACGTTATTTAACCTTGATTGTTCTGCATCCAGGATCATCTCCAGTCATCCTGATCCATATTTGATCACTGATCCAAATGGTTATAGAGGAAAAAATGAGGCTGGTAATGCAGAACAGTGCCTCTTAACTAAAATCGAATTCCTGGAATTATCATGGCTTCACCTTCCTAATGTCATGGTCTTCTTTGAGAATGAAGGACAAATATCATTGACATCTTTTCCTTTCTAAATGATGATATTTTTAAAATAAATTTTGGGTTTTTTTTTCTTCAAACTATGGACCCTTTTTTCCAAGTTTTCCTTTGGCACCAGATGTGTTATATTCAAGATAAAAAATAATTTTGGGGTTTGTTTCCTCTAGTCTACATAATGATTTGTTCCACCTGGGTATAGCTACATATTAAGGAATCTTTAGCATCAAAGCTTCCAGAAAAATACCTGAGACCTCAATTATCTTTTGAAGTTTTCTTCAAAATGATTTTTTTTTAAATCTTGCTAGAATGTTTTGCATGACGACTTTGCTTTTCTTCCTACAAATTCCATTTTTCCTGGTTGGATCTTTGATAAACTAAATTATTTTCATCATGCTTTAATATCTGTTCTTCTTCCTTACATTAAGTTTCTGCTGCTGCTGCTTTAGTTCTTCAGCTGTTGCATTTTTTTCCCTCAGCTTCCTAAAAATGGCACCAGGATCTTTCTTTGACTTTTTCTTACCATGTTTCTTGGCTTCCTTCTGCCCTTTTGGGTAAGGCTTTCAAACCATTCTTTTCTGGATTTTAAATAGCTCATAATGCATCATTTACTTGCCTTTTTACTTTAAGCTGCTTCATGGAAGCAGGGGAAAAAGCAACTCTCATGTACAGCTGACTTGGATGCCATGTTCAGACTCTCATTAACTGTTAATTAATTAGAATTGAGTGACACTCTCAGGAGCACCCCATTTCAAGGGCATATAAACTATGAAACTGTATCCATGTTTGTCTTCAGCTTTCAAGAGTGCCATTGACCTTTTTGTAAAATGCCAACACTTCTTAAAAAAAAGTGAACAATTACCCAGAAATTATGTTTCCCAAATTGCTAAAATGAAGGAAATTTGAGCCTTTACTGACAGTCATGAGTATATTTTCAATTTAACAAGTTATATATATATATATATATATATATATATATATATATATATATATATATGTATATATATTAGAAGAGAGAGTGTGAAGGTATGAATAGGAACTTTAATTTTTTCATGGTCTTTCACATTCCATAAGCTTGAATAATTTTTAAGATATCCCACTTAATTTGTTTATAGCGACTAATAAAATTGTCCTTGTTTTTCTCCCTTTTAATATGAAAAAAGGCCTGTGGCTGGGTCTATGTCAAGCCACAAATTAGATTTGTTAGTTCATCTCAATATTTAGAATTTACTCTGGTTAAAGTTGTTACCTACAGCAGGGCCTTGACAAGTAATGATTTTGAATGTGGTTAAAATATGTATCATCTTGAAATGTCTTATAAAAGCAAAGTTCAATTCAAATAAAAATGCTTCAGCAATTTTAAACTATACATCATATAAGTTACTGTATCTATAACAATAAAGATGAATGAAATGAATGATTCAAATATGTTTAAAAAGGCACAAACATAATGGCTCCAACTTAACACACCTCCCAGAGTTCTGGAATGATTCTGGAATTAAATAATCCTATAGCCTAGAGAATTTTGAGAACTTTTAGTTTTAAATTAAATCAACAGAAACATGTTGCATCTTAAACAAGGAGGAGATAATACTATGATAGAATATGTTTAGTTTAGTTTAACTTATTGTAGAATGAATTTCTAAACAAATTAGTCCCACTTCTGTTGAGAATATATGGGCAATGATTTTCAAATAGTTTTAATCATATTTTCTGCACACATCTTCCCAGAGTTTTGTTATTTACGGAACACCTTTTGCCACCCGTTCTTTTTATATACTGAAAAATTCTAGTCATGTCTTTTTCTAAATATAGACATATGCCACAGATTCACAAAATTGGAAGACACCTCAGAGGCCTAGACCATCTTAAATCCAAACAAAAATAATTTGCATTTTATTTGATATTGCTTAAGATTGTAGGCACAAAAGATAGAATGCCAGGTCTGGAATTAGAAAGACTCAAATTTGTGAGTTTAAATCAGGCCTCAGACACTTATTAATTTTGTGACCCAAGGCAGCTCACTTAACATGATTTGCTTCAGTTTCTTCATCTGTAAATGTACAAGAGAAGAAAATTGCAAACCAATCAAATATTTTTGTAAGAATGCCCCGAATGGGTTCATGAAGAGGCAGATACAAAACTCATCTTAAATGAAACTGCCAACTGCACAGGCTTGCTTTTGTTTCCTGGATCTGGGCTGCCTGGTGCCACAAATGTGGTACTCAGAGCACTCAGTGCAGCTGCACTAAGTGAGCTGAGTGCTGTGATCATGCTTAGGGTTTGGGCACTGAGTGTACTGAGAACCACATCTGTGGCACCAGGCAGCCCAGATCTAGGAAACATAAGCAGGCACATGCAGCTAGCAAGCAGGAGCATCTAGGCAGCTGTGCCCCGAGTGTGCAGCCCACTGAAGGTAAGGGAGTGGAGGGAGACTTCTGTCCTCTATCCCTGGAACAGGACTCTGGGGCTCTGACCACAGGCTCTGATCTTGAGTTCAATCTAGGCCACCCATAGAACAGGGACTTCCCCTCCTCAGCCCCATGGCAGAGGGGTATTCTTGTGGACATTCACAGACCAGGAGGGCAGTCAGAGCCTCACACATTGAGGTCCTTGTAGGGATGTTCCAATAAAATTAAGAAGCTCAGGAAGCACCCCAAAGCCAAGCACAGGCTGGAAAATTGAGTAAATAGGAAAAAAAGGAACCTGACCATTGACAAATGCTTTGTCTATGATCTCAAGGAGGATCAAAATACTCAATCTGAATTTGAGGAAGCACAGGTTTATGCATCTAAAGACCCCAAGAAAAATAGAAGTTGGGCTCCGGTTATGACAGAGCTCAAAAATATTTTGAAAATCAAGTAAAGGTGATAGAAGAAAAATGTGGAAAAGAAATGAGAGAGATGCAGGAAAAACACGAAAATTATGTCAGTAGTTTAGTCAAGGAGATCCAAAATGCTGATGAAAAATGTTAGAAACCAACATAGGTCAAATGGGTAAAACAGTTTAAATATGGAAAAGGAGATAAGAAAGCTCTCTGAGGAAAACAAATCTTTAAAATGCAGAATGGAGCTAAAGGAAGCTGATGCCTTTACGAGAAATCAAGATACAATACTTCAACACCAAAAGAATGAAAAATTAGAAGAAAATGTGAAACATCTCATTGAAAAAATAACCAATCTAGAAAACAGATTCAGGAAGAATAATGTAAAAATTATTGGGATACCTGAAAGTCATGATCAGGAAAAGAGCCTTGACCTCATCTTTAAAGAATTCCTACTGGAAAATTGTCCTGATATCCTAGCAGTAGAGGGCAAAATAGAAATTGAGAGAATCCACTGATCTTCCCCAGAAAGAGATCCAAAAAACAACCCTCAGAAATATTACAGCCAAGTTCCAGAACTACCAAGTCAAAAAGAAAATATTACAAGCAGCCAGAAGGACATAATTCAAATATTGTGGAGCTGTAGTCAAGATCACACAGGACTTAGAAGCAACTACATTAAGGGTTCATAGGTCTTGGAATATAATATTCCAGAAGTCAAATGATCTTGGAATGCAACTGAGAATCAACTACCCAGAAAAAGTGAACATCCTCTTCTAGGGGAAAAGATGGACTTTAAACAAACCAGGGGAATTTCAAATGTTCCTGTTGAAATGACCAGAGCTGAAAAGAAAATTTGACCTTCAAGTATATTACTCAGGTGAAGCATAGAGAGTGGAGCAGAAGGTTCAAGTATGAGGAACTTAATGATGATGCACTGCATGTATTCCTGCATAGAAAAATGATACTGATAACACTCATATGAACCTTTTCATTTAATAGAGCAGTTAGAAGGAGATTTTATAAATGAAGCACAGGAGAGAGATGAACTTGAAGATATAATATATTATAAAAATGGAGTTGCTGGCTAAAAAGGAAATGTACTGGGAGTAAGATAAAGGAAAGGTGGAATAGGCTAATATACTTCATATAAAAGATATTTTTTTTGAAATGAGATTTTGCAATGATATGGAAGAGGGGCAAGGTGAGGGGTATGAAGTAACCTTCACTCTCATCAGAAATGGCTCAGAGAGGAAACATACTCAATAGAGTGAAAGGGAGAGAAGGGGAAAGAGGAAAGGGGGAGATGTGGGTAGTAGAGGAGAGGGTAGATCATAGGAGAGAATAGTCAGATAAAACACATTTTCTTTTTACTTTTTGCAAGGTGCTGGGATTGTGTGGCCTCACCAGGACCAGGTGGTTGCTGGATCTCTGGGATCATATGTGGGCATGGGGCCTCTTGGCCCCAAGGTCAGTGCTCTGTCCAATGCACTAATCAGCTGCCCTACAGTACCTTTTAGAAGAGGGACAGAGTGAAAGGAGAGAGAAAATGCAATATATGGTAGCAGGGAGAAATGGATGAAGGGAAGTACAATCAGTAACAGTAACTATGGAAAAATATGGAGTGATGGACTTATGATAAATAATGTCAACTGCACAAGACAGAGCTGATGTTAGCAGAACACAGACTGAAACACATTTTTTTCTCTCTTTTATTTTATTTCTCATGAGGTTCTATGTTTTTCTGGGGAATGGGTATTATGTTTATTCTTAGACAAGAATATTTTAGTACTGTGGCATATTAAGTAAAAAAAAGAAGCCAGGAGGGAGGGGAATTCAGGGAGCCATGGAGGGATTTGCATGAACTGATGCTGAGTGAGAACAGCAGAACCAGAGGAACATTATGCACCCTAACAGCAACATGGCAGTAATGGACTTGCTCATTTACAATCAGGGACAATTTTGGATCATCTACAATGGAGAATATCATCTATATCCAGATAAAGAATTGTCAAGTTTGACCAAAGACCAAAGGCTATTACCTTCAATTTAGGAAAAAAACCATTATCTCATTATCTAATTTTGCTATCTCTTATACTTTATTTTTCTTCCTTAAGGATATGATTTTTCTCTCATCACATTCAACTTAGATCAATGCATACCATGGAAACAATGTAAAGACTAGCAGACTTCCTTCAGTGGGGGGTGGGAGGAGGGAAGCAAGAACATGGGTAAATTTATAAAACTCAAAACAAATAATATCTTTCATTAAAAAAAGAAAAAAGACACCTATTTAGTCAGGTTTTCAACCTATTTTAATTGTGAAACTAGTATTTTGAGGCTAAGTATAAGAATTTGTATTCATTTCTTTTAAATTTCATTGTGTTTGATTTTGCTCACATTTTAATATCTTAATATTTTTTTGGATTTTGTGTACTAACTATGCTTCCCAGATTTGTGTCATTTACAAATTGGATAAATATGCAATTTTTACTTTTACTTAAGTTTTTGAGCTTTAGAAAAATTTTAACTGGTTTCAGGACCAAGTTCAAATTCCTGGGACATACTACTGGAGACATTTTTCCAAGTTTGACTGAAGAATTGATTTTTTTCTCTTTGTACCTATTTATTCAAGTGATTCCATATCCATGCCTTTACATTTTATTCACAAGAATCTGAAGGTGCAGTGGATAGAATAGGTGGTGTGGTGGATAGACCACCAGCCCTGGAGACAGGAAGATCTGACTTCAAGGCTGACCTCAAGCACTTGATATTTACTTAGTTGTGTGTCTATCCTTGAGCAATTCACTTAATCCCATTGTCTCTCAACGCCCCCCCCCCCAAAAGAATTTGATTAATTAAATGCTTCAAACAAAATTTAAGAATGCTATATTTAAAGAATATTCCAACTAAACAATATAGTGATTCTCTCCCAAAAAAGCATAAATAGATGAAATTTGGCTATAATAATCTGGTCTTGAATCCATATAAACAATTTCTTCTTTCCACTTATTTTTCTAAATATTCTAGGCAGTCCTTTAATACAAAATGTAGAATTTTGCCAGTATCGAAGTTTAAGCCAGTAGCTCTTCTTTTTTGTTCTCTTTCTCCTCCTTTCCTCCCTCTTCCTCCCCCTCTTCTCTTTTCTTTCTACTTCTTTTTCTTGTTCTAGTTCTTGTTCTCCTTCTTCCTTCTCCTTACCATTTTTTCAATCTGTGTTAGTCCTGAGATCTGTCTTTCTCTATTTGCTATGTTCTAGACTGTCCTCTGAAAAGAGAAAAAGACAAAAAAGGAGGGAGATCTAAGATCAGTCTAGTACTTTCATCTATAGATCAGGACATTGTGTTTTCTACTTTGACAATAATCATTTTCTCCATAAATCAATTAAGTAAAATGACAACCACCACCTTAATTATTATCTTAGCTCAGACCTTGATGGAGACATCTGAAGAATCTATGGTCAAGGGACTTAAAATAACAACTGCCATCCTATTTTTGAAGATCTGCTTCATATTCAGTTTATACAGCTATTATTAAGGGGAGAAATTCATTGTGGAGAAGGATCTCTTGCTCCTTACCACAACAAGCACCAACTGCTGTCCAATTTCTACTAACAAGCATAGGTACAAGACACCTGAACATGGAAGCAACCTCCAAACTAATGAGGTAGCTTCCAGTCCAGCCATCAAAGACATCATCTGAAGGAAAAAAAAAGAGACAAGCCATCCTTACAACCAGGCAACCAACTTCCATATATGAAGTAAACAAGCCAGGCTAGCTAAAGCATCAATGCATCCTGAAAGAAAGAGAAGAGGCAGTGTTATCCAGGCAAATCAAATCACTACTACCACCTTGACCTGCCATCTTCCTCATATCTTAATGGAGATATCTTAGTGTTCTGAGCTTAGGAATTTATGGACTATCACTGCTTCCATCTCTGTGCCCTCATCTGGGAAATAACTCTTGAGGAGATGCAACCTAATATTTATGTAGCCACAGATAATGAAGAGCAAGGAAAGAAAATTCTTGCTACCAGTGTCCTTGGCACTGTCAAATAGTTCAACATAGGAAACTGATGTGATTTTATTAGTAGAAATGTCATGAAAAATAAGGCACAGAAATCTACTTTGCACCCTGAGAACTTTGGGACTTTTCTAAATTTTATCTGAAACTGTTCATAGTGTCTCCCCCTTAGAATATAAAGTCTTTAAAGGCAGGTAGTGTCTTCCTTTTTTCTTTATAATCTCTGAACTTAGCATAGTACTTTGCAAATAATGATTCTTTCTTTCTTTCTTTATTAATACATTTTGGCTCCTGTGAATTTGTGGTATGTATACTTTTTTTGTGAAATTTTACTGTATAAGAATCTAACTTGAGGTGAATAGGCAATTATTCCTTTCCCTCTTCCAATTCAATATAACAGATATTTGATTGGGTTTATAAGACTACAAATTTATTCTTACCATTTCTTATTCATTCCACTCCAACACTTACTAAGACTCCATATTTCCTGTATTTTAAACTGCAGTCCAGAAATTCAAATCTGATATTCAAAAATCATCTTCTTTTTTAAATATATATTATTTTCCCCATTCCTTGTTAAAGCAATTTTAAATCATTAAAAATTCTTTTGAATCCCAAATTCTGTCTCTCCCTCTTAACTCCCTCACATTAAAAACCCTTCCTCCTCCCTGAGGAAGCAATTTGGTATGCTTTATACATCTTAAATCTGCAAAAATTTTTAAATTAGTCATTTTGTACAAGAAAATCAAATACAAAATAAAAGATACTAAAAAAGGAAAAGAAAAAGAGCATTTTCTATCTGCATTTGGATAATATGAGTTTTTTCCTCTATATGCTTCATCCACAGTTCTTCATTGTACAATATTGCTATTACTATAAACAACATACTCCTAGTTCTATTCAATTCAATTTTTATCATTTCCTGTAAGTCATTCCAGGTTTTTTGGAAATCATCCTGCTCCTCATTTCTTATAGCAACTAACATGCTATTCCATTATAATCTTATCCACAGTTCAGTGTGTTCAAGGAAGACTAATACCTTGGTGTGAGGGCTGCTGAACCCCTTTCAGGGCTCCTTTCCACTTTTGATGTCCACCTGAGCCACCTAACTCTCCCCTATGGTTCCAAGAAGCTGTAGCATGCACATCGGCCATAGCCCAGCAAACTGTTTCTACAGGTGGGCTAAAACAGGATGAGGGTAACCAAGGGACTCTCAAACTCATCAGTGAGTAATGGGAGATGTCTAGCCCAATCATGTGAAGTCTTCTACTGGTAGAATAGGTGGAGGAGAACAATGTCTTCCAATGGCTATGAAGCCAGCTAAAACAGGTGCTATTGAATGCTTAGAACTTGGTTAGACATGAAAGATGCCAAGGTCATCCACTGCATCTAAGCCATCACCATTTGTCTTGACACTGTCTTGCTATGCTGGATCATGATGGCTTTAGAAGAGAGAGTGAGGTGATTGATTTTGTGCAGCTGTATCTCAGTTAAATCCAATTTACACATGCAACAAAAGACATCACTCATAATCATTCCTCAGTCTTGTGACAATAGGCAAGTGATGAAAGCAGGAGGTGTGGATACACTGGGAGTGATAATCACAAACTTGCACACAGGCAGCCCAGGGCCATAGGATCCTTTCTCCACTGAAAGCAGCAATAGGATTCAGCAGCCCCCTGAGCAGCCCTTTTAAGAGTTGCATTGCTCACCTCCTGATGCAAGGAAAGGGCTAGAAAAAGGTACCCTAAAATGGTCTGCTTACCCAACCCTTGCCTTATTACCATGGCAGAATGGGAATCCCAGAGTGCAGTTGAGACACAAAATATTCTACAAAAAATTCTTCAAAGAAGATTCCGATCACCAATTGTGCATGGAACATGTGCACACTCATAGATAACACAAAAACCAACACACCTGCAGATGAACAGCTCTTGTTGCAAGAGAACTCAGTAGGTATGGTAACCAAATAGTAGTGCTGAGGGAAACAAATTTGGTAAATGAAGAACATCTTACTGAAGTTGAGCGAGATACATGTTTTTTTTTTTTTTTTCTGGAGTGGTCACAGTGAAAAGGAACACCATGAAGCTGGAGTAGATTTTGCAATCAAAGCAAAAATAGTCTATATCCTTGAGGGCCTTCCAAAAAAAGGAGTGAATGACAGGCTCATGACAATGAGATTGGCACTTCCAGAAAAAAACTAGGCACCATCATCAGTGTCTATGCTTCCACCATGATGAACACTGATGACATTAAAGAAAAATTTATGAAGACCTGGAAATCCTTATCATCAATCTACCAAAAAAGAGGACAAGCTTATGTTTCTGGGTGACTTTAATGCTAGAGTAGGCTTGGGTTACCAGTCATGGCAGGGAGTCCTTGGGAGGAATGAAGTAGGAAGCAGCAACAGCAATAGTCACCTTCTACTGAAGACTTGTCACAAACACTGTCTTCCATTTACCTACATGCAATAAAACTCCCTGGGAACATCTTCGTAACAAACACTGGCATTTATTAGACTTTGTGACTGTAAGGAGAAGAGACAGGTAGGATGTGAGAGTGACAAAGGCAATGTGTGGTGCAGAGTGCTGGACTGAACATAGACACATGCTTTATAAGCTAAATATTCACATTCAAACAAAGTGGTAGCCCCAAAGCAAAATGAATACTAGAAGAATTAATGTCAAGAAATTAGAGGGTCTCTCAGAGTTGGAAGCATTGGTTGTTGTTAACTTGGAGGGAAAACTGAGCCAACACACAGTTGACTACAGTGGAGCAGAAAAGGAGTGGGCAGCTTTCAGAGATCTTGTATACAGTACCTCATCTGGGCCAAAACACTCACAAACACCAAGACTTGTTTGATGAAAGTGATGGGGAAATACAGAAGCTGCTAAAAATGAGAACTCCATAGACTTTACCAGCAAGATAGGTTATCCATTTCTAAGAAGGCAGCATTTAAGTCCATTAAAAGTAAAGTCCAAGTGAAGTTGAGAGAGATGCAAGATTCTTGACTCAGTCAGAAGGCAGATGAAATAGAATTTTATGCAAAATGTTTTTATGATGCCCTGAAAGCTATTTAGGGGGTCAAAGACATATGGTCTATCTCAACTACTCAATGCTGATGTTTCTACATTGATTGATGATAAGGATTTGATCCTAAAGAGATGAGCTGAACACTTCCATAGAGTTCTTAACAGACTATCATCAATCAATAAAGAGGCAATTTACTGTTTGCCTCAAACTGAAATCATTTAGTCCCTAGTTGAAGTTCCAATTGAAGAAGAGGTTTTGAATTCCATTAGGCTCTTTTTAAGCGGCAAAGCACCTAGTGATGATACCATTCCAGCTGAGATCTATAAGATTGGTGGTCCATTGCTCTTCCAAAACTGACTGAAATTTTCTAAGTTTTATGGCATGAAGCGGTTATCCCACAAGAATTCAAGGATGCCTCCATGGTCCACCATGAACGTAAAGGAAATAGATGAGATTCTGTGACAATCAAAGGGATATTTTTCTCTTTTAATCATAGCTGGTAAGCTTCTTGCGAGAATCCTTCTCCAAATCTTTAAAAATATTTTTTTAAAATTTAAGACAATGGAGTTAAATGACTTGTCCAAGGTCACACAGTTAGGCAATTATTATTTGTCTGAGGTCAGTTTGAAGGTCCTCCTGACTTCAGAGCCAGTGCTCTATCCACTTTGCCACCTAACTGCCCCCAGAATCCCCCAGTCGATGTGGTGTTTGCTGCCCAACAACCCCAGGAAAAATGCTAGGAAAAGAGCAGAGGTCCATATATAACATTTGTACATCTAAGAACTTTGATACTGTCAGTCATGAGAGTTTATGGAAAATTATGTCAAAAAGTCATTTCCAGGAGAAGTTTTTCAGTTTTATAAGTCAATTTTATGATGGCTTTCATGTCTGGGTTCTGAATAGTGGATGATACTGTGAAAATTTCCCTGTTGCCAATGGAGTAAAACTAGGATGTGTCCTTTTCCCCATACCTTTTAGTTGTTGTTTTCAGTCATGTTATCAAATGTCTTCAATGAGGATGAAGGTCAGGTCAGCTACCACAGAGATGGAAAATTCTTTAAATTCAAAAAGCTACAAGCCAAGACCAAAGTGGAGGGGGGTGTTGATTCATGGTCTTCTGTTTGCAGATGACTGTGCAGGCAATGCAGCCTTCTAGGGACCCTGGGAATCTCAGAAGGCCCTGGGTTGTTGCTGCCCTCAAAAACTTTAAGGACACTTGAGCAGAAGGGTAAAAGCCTTAGGACCCTCCCAGTATTTTTGTCTGTGTAATATATGATGTTAAATTGGGAAATTATTGGGTATTATTATTATTATTATTATTATTATTATTATTATTATTATTACCATTTTTAAAATTACTGGTTATTTCTGTTATATTTAGTGATATGTGCTTAGAATCTTAAAAGAAACTATTGCATACATTGGTATGCTATCAGCATTGGTAATGCTAAAAATTATGCTAAAATTATAACCAGTCTTAATTGGCATGATCTCAAAGAAATTTAAATCACAGATGCCTAATTTATAATGTCTTGTTTGAGGAAATTTGTTGTGTATTTTTGTTTTTTTCTCCCATGAACTCTTCTTACCACCTTCCCCAGCCCAGTCTTTCAGTTCAAGTCGATTTCTGCCTTAGTTCTCTGTTCCTCCCCTTTCCCCTCCATTTTTGTCACTTTGGACATATCAAAGGAACATGAGTATTTTGAAGTTATTTAATGTGGAAGAAATGCATTAATTAGACAATTAGGCATTTTTAATTTTGTTATGAATTTCTCAGGGTAGCCAGAAACTTATGTGTAGCATAAGTATTATAAGTAACATAGGCTACTTTGTGTTTCTTAGAATTATTTTTTTTTTGTTACTGGAAATGGGGCAATGAAAGCAAAGCAATACATTTAAAAGTAGAGTATGGAATTCTTCCCTTATTATGTGGAAATTAAAATTTCAATACTAAAAATTTATATCCATTTCTGACTATTTTACATTTTAAAATTCTTTGGGAAAATGCAAATGAGGAAAATTACAGTAATTGTGGTCACCACATGGAGATAATTAACCTTTTTAAGGAGTCAAAATGGAAGTAGTCACATGTTCAAACTTCATCTTGCTTTAGTCACTGAAATAGCTCTTGTACAAAAAAATACTTGTAAGTCATTATTATTATTATTATTATTATTATTATTAACTTTATTTTTCCCCAGATACATATAAATACAAGTCTTAACAATCAGTTTTAAAACCTTGAGTTCTGAATTTTCTTTCTTCTTCTCACCCTATTACTGCTCAAGGAGAAACCTCATTGACAGAGGTTAAAACTATGTGGACATGTAAAACATTTCTATAATAATCATGTTGTGAAAATAAATATATGCCCCACAAAATAAAAACCCTCAAGAAAATGTTTTAAAAGTCTGTTTCAATCTGTCTTCAGACACCATCAGTTCTGTCTTTGGGAATGGTCAATTTTCTTTATCATAAATTCTTCAGAGGTGTCTTGGGTCACAGTATTACTGAGAAAAGGCAAGTCATTCACAACTGATGACCTTGCAATATTCCTGTTACTTTGTATATGGTATATATCCCTTTGTAACTGCTCATGTAAGTCTTTTAAGGTTTTATTGAGAGAATCCTGCTCATCAATTCTTATATTAGAAATGCATTCCATCATAATCTTCCCCTCAATTTCTAGCTCCTTACCATCAGAAAGAGCTTCTATAAATATACATATATCTCTATCTATCTCTATCTCCCTAACCCTATCCCTATCCCTATCCCTATCCCTATCCCTATCCCTATCCCTATCCCTATCCCTATCCCTATCCCTATCCCTATCCCTATCCCTATCCCTATCCCTATATCTATATCTACATCTATATCTACATCTATATCATCTATATCTCTATCTCTATCTCTATCTCTATCTCTATCTCTATCTCTATCTCTATCTCTATCTCTATCTCTATCTCTATCTCTATCTACATCTATATCTATATCTACATCTACATCTATATCTATATCTACATCTGTATCTGTATCTGTATCTGTATCTGCATCTGTATCTGTATCTACATCTACATCTACATCTACATCTCTATCTCTATCTCTATCTCTATCTCTATCTCTATCTCTATCTCTATCTACATCTACATCTACATCTACATCTACATCTACATCTACATCTACATCTATATCTATATCTACATCTACATCTATATCTATATCATCTATATCTATATATCATCAATATCTATCTCTATCTCTATCTCTATCTATCTCTATATCTATATCATCTATATCTATATCTATCTATATATTTCTGTACCTGTACCTGTACCTGTACCTGTATCTCAATCTGTATCTCTCTCTATATATATATATCCATCTCCATCTCCATCTCCATCTATCTATTTATCTATCTATCTATCTATCTATCTATCTATCTATCTATCTATGTCCCTTTACTCCCTGTTTTTAATCTCTCATGGTTTTATACAACTTTGTACATAGTTCCAAATTGTTATACTGAATTTTTGAATCATTATACAGGGCCTCTAACAGTGCATTATTGTATCATATTTGCTACATCACCTCCAACATTTGTCATTTTCTCTTTCTGTCTTATTATGTAATTTAATAGACATAGTATAGTACCTCAGAATTGTTCTAA
The DNA here is from genome assembly GCF_037893015.1 of Macrotis lagotis. Classification (NCBI taxonomy): domain Eukaryota; kingdom Metazoa; phylum Chordata; class Mammalia; order Peramelemorphia; family Peramelidae; genus Macrotis; species Macrotis lagotis. Next base: position 778,021,682 of record NC_133658.1, read on the forward strand.
TTTTCATTTCTCCAATTTATAGTGGCTTAGGACATTAAAAAAATTTGGCCATAGATAGCCTTGACATCATTTGAAAACTGTTCATAATCTTTGATTACTTATTAATTAGGGAATGGCTCTTTTTAAGTACTCAGTTCTCTATGTTTAAGAAATGAGGTCTTTATTGGAGAAACTTGTTTCAATATTTTTTCCCACCATTTCTTTTGATGATTGTATTTCCCTCCATCATATACCCCCTGCCATTTATTGTATTCTCTTTCTCCTTTCACACGTTCTATCCTTAAAAGAATTTTGCAACTGACTACCCCTCCCACATTCTTTACTCCCTTTTATTACTACCTTTTCCCCCATCCCCTTCCCCTCCTAACTTTCCTCTAAATTTAATTTCTATACCCAGTTGAGAGTGTATGCAATTCTCTCTCAACCAGTTTTGATGAGAATAACTCTCACTGACTCACTCCCAACTTTGTCCTCTCTCACTCCACTGAAAAAGGTTTTTTCCTCGACTCTTTTATGTGGAATGACTTATGACATTCTGCCTTCCCCTTTCCATTTCTTCCAGTGCATTTCTCTCTCACCGCTTAGCTCCATCTTTTAAATATATTAGTCCGTCATATCCAACTCCTACCTGTGCCCTTTTTATATATGTTACTTCTAAGTGCTCTAATAAATAGAAAGTTCATATGGAGTTAGCAGTATTATGTTCCCATGCAGAAATATAAGTTGTTCAACAGCAAATCAATTGTGATTTATCATTTCTGTTTACTTTTTTATGCTTCCCATGGGACTCACCTTTGAAGATCAAACTTTTTGTCTATCTCTGGTCGTTTCAGAAAAAGGCACCAATTTCATTGAATGACCAGTTTTTCTTCTGAAAGAGTATTCTCAATTTTGCTGGGTTAGTTGATACTTGGTTGTAATTTAAGCTCTTTTGCCTTCTGAAATATCACTTTCCAAGCCCAATTATGTATAAACTTAATGTAGAAACTGTTAAATCTTGTTATATCCTGACTGTGGCTCCATCATAATTGAATTATTTCATGCTGGTTGCTTGCAGTATTTTCTTCTTGACCTGGGAGCTCTGAAATTTGGATACAATAGACCTCTTTCAGGAGGTGATTGATCAATATATTTTTTCAATATCTATTTTGTCCTCTGGTTCTGGAATATCAGGGAAGCTTTCCTTCAAATTTATTGAAAGATGTTCTAGGCCTTTTTTAATAAAAGAATCATTTTATTTATTTTGAATTTTACATTTCCCCCCCTTAATTTGGCTTCCCTCCCTCCCCAGAGAAGGCAGTCTGATAACTTTTACATTGTATCCATAGTATACACATTGATCTAAGTTGAATGTGATGAGAAAGAAATGATAGCCATAAGGAAGGAAAATAAAGAAAAGGAAATAGCAAAATTACATAGTAAGATAACTATTTTTTATTAAAGTGAATAGACTTTAGTTTTTGTTCAAACTCAACAATTCTTTCTCTGGTTACAGATTGTAGTCTCCATCACAGATAACCCCAAATTGTGCCTGATTGTTGCAATGATGGAATGAGCCAGTCCATCAAGGTTGGTCATCACCCCTATGTTGCTGTTAGGGTGTACAGTGGTTTTCTGGTTCTGCTCATCTCATTCAGTATCATTTCATGCAAATCCCTCCAGGCTTCCCTGAATTCCCATCCCTCCTGTTTTCTAATAGAACAATAGTGTTTCATGACATACATATACCACAGTTTGCTAAGCCATTCCCCAATTGAAGGATATTTACTTGATTTCCAATTCTTTGCCACCACAAACAGGGCTGCTATGAATATTTTTCTACAAGTGATGTTTTTACCCTTTTTCATCATCTCTTCAGCGTATAGACCCTGTAGTGGTATAGCTGGACCAAAAGGTATGCTAATTTTTGTTGCCCTTTGTGCATAGTTCCAAATTTATCTCCAGAAAGGTTGGATGAGTTCACAGCTCCACCAATAGTGTAATAGTATCCCAGATTCTTCCAACAATTATCATTTTCCTTTCTGGTCATATTGGCCATCTGAGAGGTGTGAGGTGGTACCACAGAGATTCTTTAATTTGCATTTCTCTAATAAGTAATGATTTAGAGCAATTTCTCATATGACTATGGATGACTTTGATTTCCTCATTTTTAAATTGTCTTTGAATATCCTTTCACCATTTGTCATTTGGGGAATGGCTCATCTTTTAAAAAATTTGACTCAGTTCTCTGTATATTTTAGAAATGAGTCCTTTGTCAGAAATATTACTTGTAAAAATTGTTTCCCAATTTACCACATTTCCATTTATCTTGATTACAGTGTTTTTGTCTGTGCAAAAGCTTTTTAATTTAATGTAATCAAAATTGTCTAGTTGGTTTTTAATGATGTTCTCCATCTCTTTCTTCTTAAAGTGTTTCCCTTTCCATAGAACTGACAGGTAAACTATTCCTTGATCTCCCGGTTTATTTGTAATATTGTTTTTTATGTCTAAATCCTGTATCCATTTTGATCTGTTCTTGATATAGGGTGTGAGGTGTTTTCTAATCCATTTTCAAGCCATACTAACTTCCAATTTTCCCAGTAGTTTTGATCAAAAAAGAGTTTTTATCCCAATAGCTGGACTCTTTGGGTTGATCAAACAGCAGATTACTATAGTCATTTCCTGCTGTTCCACTTAGTCTATTCGACTGTCACACCACTCTATTTCTTAGCCAGTACCAAACAACTTTGATGACTGATGCTTTTTAATATAATTTTAGAACTTGTAGGACTAAGCCACCTTATTTTGCACTTTTTTCATTAAACCCCTGGAAATTCTTGACTTTTTATTTCTCCATATGAATTTACTTGCAATTTTTTCTAAGTCATTAAAATTTTTTTTTTGGAATTTTGATTTGTGGGGCACTAAACAAGTAGTTTAATTTTGGCAGAATTGTCATTTTCATTATATTATCTCAGCCTATTGATGATCAATTGATAATTGCCCAGTTATTTAAATCTGATTTTATTTGCGTGAGAAGTGTTTTGTAATTGTTTTCCAAAAGGTTCTGAGTCTGCCTTGGCAGATAGACTCCCAGGTATTATGTACTGTCTGAGGTTACTTTGAATGGGATTTCCCCTTCTAGTTCTTTCTGCTGTAGTCATATATAGAAATGTT